>NW_027506821.1:0-21590 GCF_021521415.1 Bidens hawaiensis
TAAAAAAAAATAAAAAAAAAAATAAAAAAAAAAAAAATAAATAAAAAAACCCATCAGGATATGCCCAAAACCCATGACCCATATCGTGTTCCAGGACCCGATTTGATTAACTTGGACCTCAATTCTCGTCGTATACTTGGAAATCAAATCAATGGACTTGTTAATCTTGCCATAGTCGGCACACCGACGTAATTATGTTATATCGATCAAATTTGATTCGTAATGCTTATTATATCCAATCCGACATAACCCGTTCATGAATTTACAATGTAACGACCACCATAATACAATTAAACCTGCATATTTGATCCTTAAACCATCGTCGTCATAACCACTCTATTTAACTATATTAACATAGCTGTTTAGTTCGTGTTCCTGACTTCGTTATGGCCGGCAACTATCCTCGCAATTAACTCGTGCATAAACATCACATAAGGTATTTAATTACATGATTCCGTTATATTTGGCAGTCTTATCTTAAATTGAACAAATAATTTTTTTAATGTTTTATCATATCAAATGAATCTTTATAAGTTTATTTACAGCTATTAGGTGAAAAGGTCTGAGAAATGACGAAGTTGGAGAATCACATCACGTATAACCAATCGTATAAAGCTCACTGGAATGAATTCAAGAAGCGGATGAAATAAACGTAGAAAAGCTAGAAGAAATAAACGATGGCTATCATACTATATGATATACTGCAAGAGCAGTGGCGAAGGATGGTTGGGGCTAGGGGCGGCCCCGACCCCCTCCGTTTTTTTGCGCAATATTGTAAATTTACCCGTTTTCGCTTGACATTTTTAATACGTATTGTAAATTTACTCATTTTTAACCAAAAATTTAATCCCGGCCCCCTCCGTTTACGCTTTTTATAATGCGTATTTTCGTTCGGACCCCCTCGACGTCTTCGTCCAAGCTTCGTCACTGTGCAAGAGAATTGATAATCTAACAAGAATTAACTATCGCATTATAAGTTATCGACATCGTTACATCACGCGGGTGTTCCACGGTGTTCCACTAGTAAATAGGGGAACTAATGATTGATGTGTTGATAGACATCCATATAAATCCACCATGTCATATCATATCTACGTATTATTTTATTTTCATGCATTATTTTTGTTTTACAATTAGTGAAACTAAGGACAAAATACTTAAATCTTCAACGTTCTCTCTTCTAGTAACTAAGTGTTTTAATATTCTTTTTAGTTCCTTATACGCTACATATTTGTTAACTACATTGTATTGAAAATTCGACACACGCTTTTATGAAATTTATCATCCCGGTTTGGTAAATAAAACTAGCTTTAAGGCATATTCGGTATCACATAAAACGAAAAACGCAATACAAAAGATAAGTAGATAAATAATCGGTGTAATATGGTGTCTCCTATTATAAATGTGAGGCTGTGGTTTCAAAACCTTGCAACTTCAAGTTAAGGTTTAATTTTGTTGTTTAAAATATATATCTATTAATTAATTAATTCATGTTAGACAAAATATTAATATGAATTGCAAGATGGTATTAACTATCGATCGAGTGGTGGTTGTCGCGTTATTCAATGTCTTACATAAAATATTTGCCATTATGATTATGTATGAATTTTTTTGTATGAGAATGAATATGGTATTATGTCATTTCATACAGTAGAGTTCTTTTTTTGAGGGGGAATATTTTTCCATGAGAAGTAACGAGAACAATGATGGAATGGATTGTTACCTATGTCTAGATCGTGGATAAATGGAAATTTTGTTGACAAAACCTTTTCAATTGTAGCCAATATCTTATTACAAATAATTATTCCGACAACTTCAGGAGAAAAAGAGGCATTTACCTATTACAGAGATGGTGTGATTTGATTTTTTTTATTACATATATAATTTTTTGTTTATCTAAAAGCGGCATTTTAGCCATTTTCCTTATTAAGGTGACACAACAACTGTGTATTGTGTATGTATGTATACGACAGATTTGAACGTTGAGTAATTGGAATTTGAAGGATGTTGTTTTTGAACTGAACTATTTCCTAATGAAATGCAATTTAAACTGGAAATTGTCAAAGTAGTTGAAATTTGTGATGTATATGTTAGGAAAAAAATGTTTAATTTTGTCAAAGAAGTTGAATGCGGCAGTGGTGGCAACGTTGATGGTTGCAGTGTTTTCGCAGTGGGCATGGGCGCATAACAAAGACGAGTGTGGTGATAATGGCGGTGGTAGGGCCAGGCGATTATGATAGGTGAGGGAGTGGGAGCTTCTAATTACTTTCATTTGATTCTTTGAAATGTATATTTGAATCATTAATGAACGCTCACCTGATTATCTTCATTCCACTTGATTGGCTTATATGTTTTAGGATAAATTTGAGTGACTCATTCCAATTCAGTTTTTTATTTTTTATTTTCTAGCCTCATATTTAATTAGAGTGAATTCATACATGTTCAATTTCGTTATTTTCTAACCAAAACATGTTTTCAGTTTAACAAATATATTAAAAAATTTGGAATTTGAATCCAGATTTATCTTTCCTTTTACTGATATGATATCATCTAGCATGCTAAAGTGTAAAAAAACTTGACCATTAAAATAAAAAATAAAACTTATGTGACATATACAATCAATTCTTAAATAATAAATAATAGTTCCTAATCATTGATGTATTGATAGACATCAAAACAAAACCCATCCATGTAACACTAATATCATATCAATCATTTATTATATTTTATGTATCATATTCCTATGAGTCAAACCAAGGGGCACATTTTTAAATTTTCCACGTTCTCTCTCTACTTAAACATATGGTTTTTTTTTCTTCTAATTTTCAGTTGTTTATTTACAAGATTACAAAGAATGTATTATGGCATTTGGTTTAGGAGACTCATCATCCCGATTCGGTAAATAAAACTAGTTTTAGGGTTTATTCGGTTTCACGTAAACAAGAAAATGTAATGAAATATGAAATATAATCAAATAAGTTATCACATTAGTCATGTACTTGGTTAGCTTGCAAAAATCAAATACTATTAATTAATTAAGTATATCTTTTAACACACATTAGTTAGTTTAATATATATATAATATATATATATATATATATATATTATATATATAATTAATCTGAATTACGAGATGGTATTGTAAGATTTTCATTCATTTATATTTTATGTTAAAATGTTTATCTAGCGAGGCTCCCCAATCCATAATATTATAGAGAAATATATATATATATATATATATATATATATATATATATATATTTGGAGGTTTTATAAATGGTATGATCATCAACGAACTGTTTCTCCCATATATGAGGACAACCTACAGGAACAACAATCATGTATCATGGTTTACGATATATGATGGTATAAAATATGCACATATATAAATGTTATACCCATAATGTTTGGATATCTAGTTAACGGTCCGTGTACCATCACTAGACGACCTTGATTGCTCCCAATGAATGTACAAAACTAACACCAAATTCATGTTAACAAATATGATTCACCCCAACTTGGTGAATGACAAGTTAACCATTTCATTAAAAACTACCAAAGATAAACCTCTTAAAAGATACAAATATTATAGTCACATAGCATATCCAGCAACTACTAACTATAAGTAGAAATTCTAGAATATAACATAATCTTCTAATTGGGGTATAAAGAAAACAATTGTGTAGCAAAATTCAAAAGCGCAATTAATGTATGTTCTTAGGTAAAAATACAAAACATATACAAAATGAAAAAGATGTATAACCAAACACTCCAATACTCCATTATGTACCCATTACAACCCTCCACTAACAAACATGCAGGTACAAACTTGTTGATAAGCGACCAAATGTGTTCATGTCCTCTCATCGAATGTAAACAAAATTTCATGACCATGTTGTCACGTAACACATAACTATGCACGTTTCCCCATCGCTTTTTCATGACACTCAATTCTGTTTAATTTCCAAAATTATTGTCTCACATGTCGTTACGTTGATAACTTATATGAGTGTGATACAACATGATCTCCCAATTCGGATATAAAAAACAACATTGTTCGGCAAACTTTAAAAAAGTGAAACAATGTATATTCGAATGCAATACAAAATGCCTAAAATTTGAAAATGATGTATAACCAAACACTCCATCACGTACATGTTATGATGCGCACGATGCTCCACTAACATACACCTAAAAATTTGTTGATAATTGGCTACATGTGTTTATGGTACTGTTGTCAAACGTAAACGTGATGCACGCCCATATTGTCATGTAACTCATAATTAAAATAAAATATTATTGTGAAAAAATTGCATAAATGACTACCGTTGTTTGACCGGATATCAGGGTTGATCCCGGGACTTTTAAATTCACAAAGTTGGTTCAAACTTTTGTGAGAGAGTTGCACATTTAGTCCTCATCATTTATTTATTTATTTTTTAATGAAGAAGTGATTTCATGTGAATTAATTGTGTAATTTTAAGTTTGAAACTCTAATATACTACCTTTTCAAACTCCATAACTTCTTAGGTCGACTTAGAGTTCACATGCCACCAGCACTAGATGGCCTTGATTACTCCCAATGCATGTACGCAAGTAAAATAAAACACACAAAGTTCATGTACACAAATATAATTCGTACCAACTTGTTGAATAACATGTTAATTTCCCCAAATTCTTGTAAAATGAATAAAACATCAAATTCACTCAAAATTTTCCATGTCACGTAACTCATAACCAAAATAAATAAATAAATATTATTATTATTATTTAATAGCAAATGATAGGCTATGCGGTATACATCAGTGGTCAACCCTTACTGGTTGACGTGGACGCTGACATGGCACCCCTCACGTGAGGAAAGGGGTGTCATGAAGCAGATGTTGAGAAAAATAAAGGGCTCGGGTTGAGTTGGGGGTTTCTCACTTATATATTCTAAGAGTGAAATGAAGATGATCGAATGGATTAAAAAGAATATATTATTATCTAATCTAACTACTAATATAATTGTCTACCATTGAATCCTATGTGTCGTTTTCAGGTTGCCTCCCCCCCCCCCAATTCTCTAGGGCCACCAGATTTTTTGATTATTAAACGAAGGTTTCTCATGCATTTGACCCGAATTCACAGGTATGGTTCTTACCAAATCCGGATAGTCTTTAAATGGGTTATAGCATCTCATATATTTATGAAACTCTTTCATAATCAAACAGTAATTTTTACGGATATGAGTCTCACCAAACCCGGAACTCCTAAACGTGTTATAACATCTCATTTATTTGTGAAATAACAATAATTTACACAGGTTATGGGTCTTACCAAACCCTAATAGCCCTCAAATGGGTTATAAGATCTCATTTATTGGTAAACACTATCATTAAACCCTAATTTAATTTATCTTCTTTACACGTTCTCTGTTGTTGGTCTATCATCTTAATCGCCGGTTAACTTCCGATACTACCCACCATTGTCAACTACATTATCATCCCCTTTTTCATTAGACAAATGTTTGTGTTGTTTGTGTTCATGTTTGCTCATTTAAAAAAATCAACATGCTCGTATCAATTAATGTTTGTTCGTTCAAAGTCTAAAAAACCTACACATCTCAGTTGAAAAAAGTTAAACGCTAAAAAATATAATAACAAACTAATATATACGTATTAAATTAATACGTTAAAAAATAAAATAAATTATTATAAAATAGCAAAATGATTAAAATAAAAACTTAATAAACACAGTGATGAAACTAGTAATTTATAAATTGGATGAGGTGTGATTAAAGTAGTGATATCGTCGACCACGAAACACATGTTTCCCCGTCATCACTTATTCATGACAATCAGATTCGATAATATCATGGAACCCAATTACTCCTCCATTAATTCCTAAACCTGAGTCATCTTCATCTTCTGTGACAGCAAGAGTCTAGTCGAAGACGTCCACAAATGGGGCGCCATGAAGCAGATGGGTGTGAGCTTACGCTGCATGTTGGATTTCGGCTCCGTTTCCTCCCTCCCAACGGAACATGATCATCGCTTCCCATCAGGATCACTAGACGTGCCATTGAACTCCACTCGCTTCCTTATGGCCTCTCTCACAAACCTCCTGTTCTTCAAGTAAATATCTTTTTATTTCCTCGGGTTTTCAGTTTATGCTGTTCTTGAATTTGTCTGCAAAACTGGTTTTTATTTACCAAATTCTTGTCTTGTTTATGGGGTTTCAATTTCTTTATGTTTCTTGGAAAAAAGTTGTTGAAATATTCAGGTTTATTTAAATAACTCTTGTCTTGTTTATGGAATTTCATTGTATCTAACTGTGTATGGTTTTGATTTTCAGGTGCGCGATTGGTATCTGGATTCGTTCCATGACCTCAGATCCTTTCCTGAGATCAAGAACATAAATGACGAGAGAGAATTTACACAGATGATTAAGCTGATTAAGGTACGACATAATAATGTCGTCCCGACCATGGCTCTAGGAGTTCAACAGTTGAAAAAAAGTCTTCACCAGAAGCTTCATTATGAAGGTCTTGATGAAATCCACCAGTTTCTTGATCGGTTTTACATGTCACGAATCGGAATTCGAATGCTAATCGGTTAGCATCAAACCCTGTTGATTTTTCTATGTATGTTAAACTTGGTTTTGTGGCTTAAATCTTGGTCAAACGCAGGTCAACACGTGGCGATTCATGATCCCAACCAACCACCGAACTGTATCGGTTATATACACGCGAAAATGTCTCCAATTCAAGTAGCTAAAGACGCAAGTGAAGATGCACGCTCTGTTTGTTTCCGGGAATATGGCAGTGCACCGGATGTTAATATCTATGGTGATCCTAGTTTCACGTTCCCCTATGTCCCGACGCACTTTCATATGATGGTGTTTGAGTTGGTTAAAAACTTGTTGCGTGCAGTCCAAGAGCGGTTTATGGAGTCAGACAAACCAACACCGCCTATATGTATAATTGTGGCAGATGGAGAAGAAGATGTTACAATCAAGGCATGCTTGGTTTTTTTATGTTTTAGATTAAAGTTTATGAATTTATGTTTCATGTTTTGATGGTTTTGATGTGTTATTTGTGAGTAGGTTTCAGATGAAGGTGGTGGGATAGCAAGAAGTGGTCTTCCTAGGATTTTTACATATCTTTATAGTACTGCACGTGATCCGGTTTATGAGCGGTTAGATGTTGGATCCACGGGTGTGGTGACAATGGCGGGTTATGGATACGGGTTACCCATTAGCCGGTTGTATGCTCGGTATTTTGGAGGGGATTTGCAAATTATCTCCATGGAAGGCTATGGTATGTTGATAAATTAAACCAATTTGACAACCAATATGGTTTATTTGTTGGTACTTGAAGATGATGAACGTGTGTTGTGTTGTTTTGTGTTGCAGGAACAGATGCGTATCTTCACCTGTCACGTTTGGGAGATTCACAAGAACCGTTACCTTGATAATGCGTGCTTCCGTGTTGATTAGGGAATGTATAAATGCGTGTTCGGATGTAAATATCTAGGGTTTGAATGTAATAGACCAAGAAAAACATGGCAGGTCCAAAAATGCATCACGGTGTTTAATATCATATAGCTAATCTCAACTTAATTGATAAATAAGGTATAAAGTTTAATAAATGAGCAGTGTTCGAGTTGTAATACAATTAAACCACTCAACCCAAACTATACAAGGGTAGTACAAATCATTAAAAACCATAAATCTGTTTACAACTTTATTACAAACCATTTATACCTGTTTAGAATGAAAAGATTCAATTATTAACACCCAATTATAAAACATAAACAAATATCACAACTAATGGCAAAACTTATAATTTTATTAAAAATTAAGTTCTATAGTTTTAAGCAACCACAACATTTCATTTCTATTATCAAAACAAAAGTCCAAGCTGTTACTTCCCAGCTTTTACATTCATCAAGATTCAAGAATCAACCAACCTACCTCTAAGAAGCCTTGAGCAACATAAAACAAAAATAATAGTAGGATTGCATTGATCAATCAGCAGCCATAAATGGATCTGTCTCTCCAAGATCTGCAACCAGTGGCTCCAAACTGCTCACATCCTCATCTTCTGTTGAAAAGTAAGTCGGGAACGGAAGCGTTGATATATCGGGTTTCTTGTACAATGCATCTTTTAGAAATACGAAATCCCCCTCGTTCCCCGGTACCTATACACCGATATAACAAAATGTGAGCATAATTTCATAAAATATATACAAAACATAGATCCAAATCAAGAATCATACTTGGCCTCTAACCCAAATTAAGTTCCTTGCAGGGTCTATTTTGTATACCCACACATTTTTAACTGTCCTCTGCTTCCCGCCCATACGACCAGCCATCTTTTTACCTTTAAATACCTGGTTCAAAGAAGGTTTTTATCAGATCCACCAAAATGTTGCAAGAAAACACAAAGAAATTAACTAATGGAAAATGTTAAAATGAGCCCACATATAACAACATACCTTACCCGGAGCATCTCTCTGACCTGTAGAACCAGGACTTCGATGCGACTTTGATGCTCCGTGAGACGCGGGCATACCTTGGAAATTCCATCTTTTCATCACACCCTGAGTTGGTATATAAATATCATACAAGAGTTCACAGATGACGGAACATATGTATGTATATTAAAAAAAACACATGATTTAATGCTATATAAGTTGTCACCTGGAAACCTTTTCCTTTTGTGATTCCAGTAACATCAAGGAATTGACCAGGTACGAAATGACGGACACTGATCTGAGTGCCAAGTGGCAGTAACGCATCCTCGGTTACTGGGAACTCTCTTAACTTCCTCTTCAAAGGAACACCTTGTGCTCGAAAGTGTCCTACTTCTGGCTTTGTTAAGTGTTTCTCTTTTTTATGCCCACAACCAATCTGATTACCAAAAATTAGAGTTAAGAGGTTCAAAATCCATCTTTATCATAATAACAGGTTCACTAGACACACCAACTGTCCCCTGAATTAAAAATACCTCTTTTGCAGTTTGTAGCATTTCATATTCAAGAATCTTAGCAATAAGAAAATACTGTAAGAGCGTAATGGATATCTTTTTAATCATATAAAACAACACAAGTATTGCAATTTTTCACAGATGTACACAAATGATCCTACTGGCTCTATCCCGGCTAATCATAATTCATTCATGCCTAACAGTAACTTTTAATCAAACTCCTCATCTGTTGCCATAGTGGGAAGTCTACTAAGAAGCTCTAAATACGGGTTAGAATGTGCAGAGTGTTGTCAGAAGCATTGACGGTTTAAAACCAAACTGTGAACACCCATACCCTGTTACCCTAGTAACTCAATCTAAGATTTGACCTAACCCTTCATTTCTTTTGGTTCTCCTTAAATCTTCTCCTTAATCAACATTAGAAAATAATTTCTAATTCATGTTCCTCGATTTATATTTGCACACTTATATCCTCAACCCAATATGATGTTATACTATTGTTGGTTTCAAAGGTAATTCTGTATCAATTTCTCTCTCATTGGGGTGCTTCTTCCTCTAAAATGGTTACTAACAATGATGCTGTTCATACTCTGTACCTGTACATACCTCTTTCTGTTGAATTTTGATAATAACATTCATACGTGCCCTTTAAACGTTCAAACTACTGTTGATAATAAAGTTAAAAAATTAAAATTTCTGTCTAGTTGATGATGTTCCTCATGAGGTTTCTTAATTTCCTATGAGGTTTCAAACTTAATGATGTACAGAAAAAGCAGCAGCATATCTAAAACCCCTAAAATGGCATGCTCAAGCTATATGCGTCGTTCATCTTAGGCCTCACCCTTTAAGCACTTTGCCACTACACCCAAAGCTCAACTTTGTGCCTTCGATTCAGCAAATATGACGTGCACTGTGCACACATGCATGAGCTGACTAATCCCGTACCCTGTTTCAAAAGACATGAGAAGCTCTAGACGTTTAGGTCCCAAAATACGAGACACGAGAGGCGCGCATCACGTACCTGAAGAGTTGCTCTATGTGCAACCAAATAAGCTTTATTCACAACCAAAAAATTGTCTCTCTCATCAGTTTAACATAAAAATCTTCTATCAACTAAACCTTTCAAAAAATATTTCACCCTTCGGATTGCTTTTACATACTTTCCTCCTACATAGACAAACTATGACCTAGAAGTACAAGAAGCGTCACGTCAAGCCCCGTATGATACGATCCATCCTCCATGACCCGTCCATAACTAACCCGTAGCCTATTGCACCACGTTTATTTTATCCATGTTTCCATGTTTCCCATTTCTTTGCATGCATGTTTGTTATTTTGTTTTTCCTAAATGCACGTTTCCTTTAACTTAGGTAGAGTAGTGGAGTAGTGGGTGTAGTTTATTTCATTTGCATTGTAGCCTATAAAAAGGCATTTCAATTTAGTAATGAAAAGAAGAGAAAATTGCAACAAGTATCTTTATATTTTTATTTAGTTTCTTAAATTTAATCGGAGATCGCCAATCTCGAATTTGGCTTCTATCTGAGTTTCCCTGAGCCCCTCATGCACCTTTTAAAACCTAGATCCCCAACCCAACAAATGGCAAGACTCTCAAGTTTGCATTTAGTTTCTTAAATTCAATCGGAGATCGCCAATCTCGAATTTGGCTTCTATCTGAGTTTCCCTGAGCCCCTCATGCACCTTTTAAAACCTAGATCCCCAACCCAACAAATGGCAAGACTCTCAAGTTTGCATGGCCTGGTATGCATGCTCCAAGCACCAGAAACTCAGAAAGAGCGTAAGCCTCAGCTGAACACCTTATAAAAAAAACTAACTTAAAAGGACATCACATAATAATAAAATTGTTGTCGAACCATATACCAACACGATGAACCAGTGTTAAGTTCAGAAGATATACAATAAACGATTACCAGCATAAGTAAGTGATTAACAGAATAGCGGTATTCAATTCACAAGTAAACATATATCAAGAAAACTTAACAGATTCAAAATTAATCTTCAATTCTAATAGCAGGTCCATCAAACACACTTCCTATACCCTAAATTAAATACACCTCTTTTGCAGCTAATAAAACTTCACATTTCCTTATTTAAAAGCATTACGCATATCATACTTTTCTAATAAAATATAATACTAGATGACACATGTCACTCTCTCATCAAGTTTTCGAATACTTTTCCCGCTTGAACCCATTCCTCAATTACTAGATAAGAATGACACAGCTCTATTTGATCCATATAGCTTGAACCGGATCTTCATAACATAAAATGCTAATACGTCGTCCATTTATTCCTAAACCCAAACCCTAATACGTCTCCATTTTTCTCTCACTCGCTTCCTAAACCCAAACCCTAACTAGACTAGTTCTATCTCTGAATTGGTGTTCTCATAATCTCCATCAACCATCTGTTTTATCTTCAAGGTGTACATGTGGTGTGAAAATTTTGTTCTCTGATTCTTATATTCATCGATTTATTTTAGATTTGATAAATTTCATCTGAATTTCTGTGTAGATGTGTCACATCTTTCGGCTTTTTTATGTTATTAACAAGGTATTTTACATATAAAATTTATATTCTGATTTTGTGATTCTTTTATAAATTTGTTTATTGTTGAGCACCATCGATGTTCATATGCTAGTTGCTTACTGATTATTTGAACCCTATATCGAATCTACTATAGTTGTGTCTATAGTTATTTAAATTCTACACTTATTTATACCTGTCAACAAGATTTTTATTTATATTCTGCCAATGGACAGCCTGGGCAACTATAGAAGCCTGATCATGCTGGTCTTCACAATAAATGCAGGACTTATGCTTTGCCTTTTGCATCATCTGAAGGTTAATTACATGAAAATTTCAATGTTTAATTGTTAAGTTTTCCTATTTATTTGTGTATATAATATTGAATAGCATATAATGCACTTGAGGATAAAAACAGCTTGACTCCAACTTATTGTAGTTCCTTAAATAAACTTTTACTTCTTCCATGCCATTAAAAATTGCATCCAGTCTTGGTACTTCACTTTGGTTTAAAGACCTTAGTCTTCGTAGTACAGAGGTTTAGTTTATTAATAATGTAACACTTAGATTGTAAAAAAATGGATTGGAGGTTTAGATCATATGCTTATAACAAATGATTTACCTAATAATAAGTAAATTAAGAACTAATGATGAGACCTGTAGAGCAGTAATTCCTTCTTTGTCAGGCGTTTTAACTTGGGAGACAATGTTTTCATCGCACCAGAGAACAGTAATCGGAACCCTAGCTCCCCATTTATCCCAAAGCGCCGTCATTCCACATTTCACAGCGATGACTCCGGTCCGTTTCGAATCAGCCGTCATCACTCCCGGTTTACCTTCAACTGTTCTTCCGTTGTTGTTGTTGTTTTCATTGGCTAATGATGTGTCTGAACTAAAGGCTCTTAGAAACTGATTGGCTATTGAAACGGTGGTTCTGTACGGAGGATTTGATATGTTACTACTACTACGGAAGAGGTAGAGGTATGAAATGAGACCTCGTGATCCGGCCGCCATGATTGATTAGCTAACCTCAATGTGTTATGTTACATACAGTGAGAGATCGACACCATGGATAGAAGAAGATAAATAGTAGCGTTTTTAGGTCTAAAACAAAACAGTGTGGTAGTGAGGAAACCCTTCAAATGTATGTTTCAGACATCTTTAGTCCTTGCAACTACTACCCCACTAAACGAGGCCCATTACCCGAAACCCGACATAACTGGGACGGTGTTACCTGACCCATTAGAGTTTGGGATTAGTTTTTAAATTTTTCGAGAGTTTGGAACGGGTTTAGGATTTGTAATATACCCGATAATATTGATTCATTTACCCGATGTATCCGACATAATTATTTTTAAATTATTTACCCGATTGTAAAAATGTTTAAAAGTTAAAAAAAAAATTGTGAGTTCAAGAAACTCTATTCGTTTAACTGTTCACGTTCGTGTTTAGTTAAAGTTAAATGAATGAACACGAACATGACCGTGTTCATGTTTGTTCGGTCTTTATAGATCTCAATTTATTTGAACTAGTAGGAGAGCCCGCACGTTGCGGCGGGTATCCCAACTGATGCTAGAATCACAAGAAAAGGTGATTACTATACCAACAAATTAATTGTAAGCTTTTAGTAGCGACCGGAAAACACTTAGCCGTTTTGTTTGAATGTCAGCTGGTGTTAGATTCAGTTTTGTCCGCCTTAGTAGTTAGTATGGTGTGAATGAGTGTATGTCTTGTATGCTAATTCCATTCATTATTGGCTCCTACGTCAACTATATATGATTTAGCTTGTATGAAGTTGACGGTTTCATTTTATATGCACACGAATTACGTATATGAAAAAAGATGTATAATATGAGTAATAATAACGTCCTATCATAAAGACGTGTTTTGCATTGTACAATATATATAAGGTAATAAATAGAAAACAAAAAATGGTAAAGTTTTTGCACACACATGCAACAGATTCCAGAAGTTCTTCCAAGCTCACATATAGAGTCAATCAAAAACTAACAACAATTTTTGGGCTAGAAAACCATATAAACATGGACCTGGCTTCTCAAATCCTGTAAATTGTCCGATTGTGATTTAATTAAGAAAGAAACAACTTTCGTTAACTTCATAAACTTCAATGCACCCTACAAATTGCATCATGTTAATTAGTCTTCACCATAAAAGATTGTGATTAAATTTAAAACTACGTGTAAAAGAATATTGTATTCCAACTGCTATACCTAGAAAATAAAACAACAAATTATGTAATGAATAGGATAGATGTGGTTATTTTAGTTACGCCTCTTAAAATTATGCAACAATCCTAGTTTTTCTTTCTGTTGTATATGTAAGTCGTTGATGGTTGTCAGTGTTGTGTCACAACAAAATATATATATAAATAAATAAGAAAAATGAAAATCATGACTCATGAGATTAATTCACTTATCTATGTATTAGATATCTTTAAAATGTGGCATATATGGATGATGGACTAATAGCATCATTACTTCTAAGGTTAGGTGTTACACGAACGCCTATTTTTCACACCTTTAAAGTGTCATATTTCAAATGAAGAAGCACAAAGATCAATAAATTATGTTTAATCGTCTTCAAAATAAAAATAAACTGGACAATTGGCAGTAATACCGATTTCATTTAAGACGAGACGATCCGCCACATGTGTTGACCGGTCATAGTCCTTAAAGTCTAACCATAAGCACAGCCAACCGTAACTTATTTTTAATTCGTTTTACAAACCGAACTACATCTGGATAATGAGTAAGCGAGCAACAAGCTGCGCCGCTATCCCCTTTTGAATCGCAAAGCTTATTCTACTAAATATAAATCCTTGGTTCCTCGGGCTCTGCGAGTCACTGTGGACCACCTTCTGCACCCGCTCCAAGAAACGAACCGCCTCGGGAGCTAGGGATCCAAAAGTGTCGAAGGCAAATGGAATGAACACGTGCTGATTCTCCAAACACGATGTCTCATGCTTAGCAACCTTTCTAGACTCCGCTCTCAAAACAGCCTGTCCCGGTACGAAGCCACTGTCTCTCAGCCCCACCAACGGGGACACCCCAATGAGGTCAACACACGCATGCTTACCCCCTGCCCAGCCAAACACAAGAACATCCGCAGGACGCAGGGTAGATCTTCCCTCACGCGGATCAGTCAAAAAGTTAACAGGTGCCTCTTTCTTGGCTGAGATCCCGGCACGTCTAAGCACATCCCATAACACATCTCTAACCCAGTTATGACGATACTTGAATCCCGGCAATTCCTTACAGTGGAGGGCATGCTCACCGAATCTATCCAAACAAGCTTTTTTACAAATGGGGCATAATTCATCTGGAGGGAAAAGGGGAATCATAAGCCGGTATTTAAGAATGGCTCTGTATTCAACTGCCGACATCCGTTGCCCAAGACCTTTAATGAGCACAACAGTCAAAAAATCCTGGGCATGAGCCCCCTTGAGACAAGCTAAAACTGCCTTTTGTCTCGGGGTCATATCGAATCTCTCTTCCAAATCATGTACGTGTTTACCATAAAGAGCACTCGCCAAGGTTTGTTGAGGTTTCTTGGGGGCGGTCTCCTTATCAGTAAAACCGCCTATATCAAGGTTCGGGAGAGTTGTTCCAATATTACCAAGTGCAAAAGAGTAGTCAGGATCTACCCCCGTAACACCAGCGTTTCGCAGGACGTGGTCCTGCAATTTCCACGACTGAGACCTGGAAGCCACAAATGCATATGCGGAGACATCCTCAGCCGAGAAAATTCCTAAGCCTCCGCAACGCATAGGGAAGGAAGCCAACCTCCATTGGAGGTCCCCAAAATGCGGTCCTCCACACACAACAATATCTTCAATTGCTCCCCGCAGGCCCGCATCAAAGATGGACACAGCCTCTTTGACATGTTCAAGTTGACAGGTCCGGAGCCCAAGCACTAACTTAGCAACCCCCATGCACGAGCGTAACAAAAGGAGCTCACTTTGGGGGTCCCTCAGGTCCGGCAGGCGTTTCATAAGTTCAACCGCCCTCAAAGCTCTTTTAGTTGCCAAAGACCGAATAAACCCTGCATCCCGACTAACCGCTCCCCCCAAGAGTTTAACTCCCATCGCAGGCCTGCTAATCTCTCTAGGGAATAAACCCGACACTTTCTTCGAATCATTACATGACGGCCAAAAAACCTCTGTTTTTCGAATATTAAGCCTAAGCCCTAAAGACGCCCCCTCTGAGCGAATAATGCCCAACGCTCTAGCGACCTCCTCAGCCTTACCAGTAATAGTGCCATCGTCTAAATACCAAGCATGGAAGGGCAAGGAACAGGTCCCCTGCACCCTAAGGATGAGCGGATGAAGGACCAACGCAAAAAGAAGAGGGCCAAGGGGGTCCCCTTGCTGCACCCCAGTAAAAGCCCCGATATGAGTATCCCCCACATATAAACGGGCGGGGCGGGCATATAAAAACTGGACCCATGGGAAGATGGATGGACATATGCAGCTAACTTCCTTGAGAAGGGTCGTCCGATCCACCTCGTTGAAGGCGTTAGAAAAATCAACAGTGAGCATAGCCAGGGACCCGTCAGAATGAAACGCGCTCAAAAATCTGTTAGCACTATGCAATACCGCTTCTGCCCCATTAGGGATCCCAACCCCGAATTGGAAATCCCCTAGATAAGCAGCCACCTTTTTCTCTATTTTACGCATAACGACTTTCGACACCAATATTCTCCAAATGGCCCCCACTGCGATGGGTCTAATTCCATTGTCAGGCTTCAACAGGGGGGTCAACGGTGCCGAAGCAATGAACTCCGCTAGAACTTTTGGACAAAGCCCCCCAAGCCACAAGTTGACAACATCAATGATGGCCTTTAAGAGCCCGGAGGCGGTCGGAGACCCCTGGCCACAGAAAGCGTCTAAAATATGTTTGGCCCGCAAACCATCCCTCCCACAACATGTACCTTTCGGAAAGGTTTTAATACATTCCAACACACAATCACCGTCCACCTGCAAGGCTGGTTCCGATGGCACGACGGAGGGCATGGTCGGGGGGTCCACCACAGGATGTTTATCAATCAATGCTCTCAAAGTATCCCCCCGCGGCAGGCGCGACCCCGGATGAACACAGGACTTTGATCGCCGCTGTGTAATGGCCGTCCGCTACCTTCCGGAGGCACTGCTTGATATTGCCCCCTCCCTCTTCTTTATGTTGGCAATCCCACATCACTGGAAGTTCAAGGAGCGGTAGCACCAACTCTTCTAAACCTGCCCCATCTTTCCAAACAGCCAAAGCCCGCATAATGGAGCTACATTGAAGCGATTTCCTGTTACCGGACCTTCGTTCTTGCCTAGTAGCCGGTTTGACAACACGTAACGTGCAACGAGGCAACAACAAAAGTTTAACCCAAGCCTCAATAGACCTCGGGGCATCCACCACTTTACGGAGCCCCCCTGACAAAGCCTGGGCAAAAGCCATGTGACACGCGGGCGGGATACTCTTGACAGTGGCAATAGGAATGGCGAGGACGCGCTCAAGGAGAGCGACGTCTACCACAAACGTCTCAGACTGACCACTCCCAAGTTTCACCTGCGAATCGCGGGGTTGAGGGATCCCCACAATAAAATCAAAGTCGCCTCCTGCACGTGGGGTGCATTTAACTTCTTTTCCATGCAGACAAGGCCTATTCAAGGCATGCAGGGCCATGCACTCCCCGCATAACCAGTTCTTAAGCAAGCGCAAGGTTTCGACAACGTTATTGTAGAGTTCCAAGTCCGAAGCAAGACGCTCCTTTAATTGATCTCTCATTTCCTTTACATTGAAGTGATCCCGCTGAAAATGCATGAGTAACCTAGAGTACCCCTTGTATCCCGGGATACCATCTTTGCAAACATGAAAATTTTTAAAAGGGCAACGCCAAATCCCCGTGCCCGAGCTAGGACCGGGCTCTCCACCACAGACCCTCATAAATCACTTAAGAAATTAAAACTTTTTTTGTTTTTGGAAACAAAGGAAATTAAAATAAAATTTGGTGTTGGCATTTAATCAAACACCTGGCGGGCATTACTAGCGAAACCTCCAAACTAATGCCATTCAAAACAAATCGCCTAGAAAATGAAATGCTAGAAGACCAAATAATCAAAAACCGAGAATGGGTGATGACGGTGGCAAAATAAAGGTGGAGTAGTGAGGTGGAGATGGGGGGGTATAACGGCAGTGGCGGTGGTGGGTGAGAGGCGGAGACGGAAAGGGAGGTAAAGGCTATCAAACTATCGAAGCAGAATGTGTTAATAATATGTATACCGTGTATGATAATCAACGCGATGGAAACGATGAGTTGAATGAAATGAAAATGAAAATGAAACGATGAGTTGAATGGATTGGTTTTAGCTTTTTAGAGGATGCATTTAATTCAATTCTTGAAAGAAACAACCTCGTTTTAAAACCTAAAAAAGTCCAGTTTAGCCATACAAACAACATAAAACTACACTTGTATTTAACTCAAATATGCAGAACAAAGTTGTTCATAACAGAGATAAATTAGCCATATCATCATATTAATTGACCTTCAAAGCCAAAGGTCAACTATTAGCAATTTTGACTATGTAAAAACTCTTATTACGTATATCTTTTTGGGCGTTACAACTTACAATTGCAACTTGTCATACGTTACCTTAGATTAAAATCTTGAAAATAAACGGATATCAAAAGTTACATCTAACTATTAACTTCAAATTTAACACAAAAACTATACGACTCTAAATGAAGCTACATTTAATTATTAACTTCTAACCATTTGCTTAATAAAAAGGAATATAGCTGAGATGGTTTATTTTGTTGTTCAAAAAAAAGTTCACGTGGTTTGTAAAAGGGTAAATTAGTAATTGTGCTTTAACAACACTGATCTCAAATCACATTATAATATCAACACGGGTAAATTATTAATTTTGCTTTAACACTAATAAGCAAGTGCCATAATAGTAAACTATCCTAATTTGTTAAAATTTAACAAGTAAAACTAAGAGTATATTAATAACACTTCATATCACATATGTAGCCATGAAGAAGGAAATTGGGCTAATCAAATTCTTATATTTATCAAGTAAAAAACACATATGTTAAAGATTCTTCAAAGTATGACCTTTTCTAGAATAAAAAAATACTGAATCTTTACCTCGTGAAGATGTGAGCTTCGTTGAAGTTACATCAATGATGGCAGGTGAGCTTCTTAGTAATGACAACTTAGCATGGAAGTGAAACCTGCAAATCAGAATGAAATAAAAAATTAACATGATCTCTGAGTGAACTAAGGGTTATGACCAAAGTACGTACGGATCAAAACGGGTCATGACCAAACTATGTTCAGTTTAAAACGGGTATGACCAAAACATATTCGGGTCAAAGCGGGTTATAACAAAAATATGTTCAAGTCAAAGCAGGTTATGACCAAAATATGTTTGTGTTATATTTTACAAAAGTTCTCATCATAATATAGAATCTTAAAGAAACGCCCCTCAATGTGTGTGTTAAAGGTGTTCACTGTTCGGTTTTCACAGTTTTTGGGTTAATCGGTGAACCAAATAGTAACGGTTTTTTAATTATCTAAAACCAAACTAAACGTAACGAACTTTTAATCATCAAAACAAAACTATAAATGAATTGAACCGAACGGTTACTAATGGTTTGGGCTTTATTAGGACCATTTTAAAAAGTACATAATATATAAAAAAAACACGTTTATGAAAATATATAAAAAAACTACCTCAATTTGACCTGCTTCTAAGAAAACAAGCAATCTATTGATGTGAAGATATACAGAAATGCTTTAAAATAAATAACTAATAATACTTAATATAAAACATGTGAAAGAAAAGATATACATCAATCTCACAGTTCAGCCCAGTTTATATTACCAATTTTGTCGATATAAGTTGCAAAGTAAACAAGTTTAAAATTCTTGAAACTGACCGGTCAGAAGTGAAAGTCAAATAACGACCACAAAACCAAACCGAAGACCGGGTTGAGCGGTTTCATGGTTTTACTTAGTTTCAATTGAAAGTAAGGAACTAAACTTAAAAAAAACAGACCTGCACTAATCGTTTAAAAAATATTTTAACCATCTTCCAAAATTTGTTTATGCAGATATGGCTTTGCTTCTTTCCAAGCAGATATAGTATGGATCTGAAGTTCTTCCACTGTTAGATTGAAACCATGATCACCGAGATGCAAAATAATTATATTAACAACCAACCTTTTTAAACCAAAAAAATGATAGATAATGCAATTTTTCATCAGACATTATTATCCCATTAATCATCAGTTGCACACAAGTTTTCTAAAGAAAGACAATCATAAATAAAAAGATAAAAAAAGGTATCAAAAGATCCATATGTAACAGATAGTATTATCAGTTCAACTTAGAAAATAAGAAACTAAAGAACAAAACAACTTATTGACATAATGACATATCAAGCCGACCCATTTGTTTTGACATTTATTGTCTAAAGTCTAAACTAACCAACATATCGTACATAAAGAAGATTCATAAAGTGATTTAAGAACCCAAACAAACCTTTTATGATTTAAGAACCCAAACAAACCCATTTGTTTTGACCTGACATAAAACAGTTCGTTAGTTCATTTGAACGGTTAACTGGTTCTTTTAGAAAAAAAAAACAAACATTTAGCTAAGAATCATGCAGAAATCGTGTGCCTCTAACCAGGTCAATGGAATTTAAATTATAAATCTACCATAGGGTTTTATAAAAGATATTAAGTTTAGGAACAAAGTTCTTGAACATACACAACGGAAATAAAAAAAATAACATGAACATATATTCAAATATGATGTGTAACAAAGCATTACTGGAAACCTATGAAATATGATACCTTGCCAGCGAGTTTAAAAGCATCGGAATTTGGGAAGTGATTGCACACCAAAAACTTCATTTAAATTGAAAGAATGAGAACAAAGTTATATACAGCTAGAGACATCATTAACCCTGCAAAACTGAAAACAATGAAAAACAAAGTTGCAACACCAACACAATCAATTAGGTAAAAAACAATGAAGATAATCGTTTAACACCACACAAAGTATAACAATAGAATCGTAAAGTTAATCATTCAAAGCAAAACAAACAGAAACCTAAAAGCCTGTCTAAAAATAAAACAAATTACCAGGGCGTGAGAAAGATTGATGTTTTTGAGTGGCTCCAACTGCACATATAAATTAGACACGAGTGATAGAGATTAGGAAACGTAAAAGGAATTGAAAAGAATCGTTCACCACTCAATTCATCATTCAGTTGAAGTGATTGCAATTTAACGTCTCGGGAGAGTTGGATTAAAGGTTGAGAGGAAACTGGAAGGTCGCCGGCGGTTCAGGCCGGGAAAGTGATCATATGTGATCTGATAATAATAAAAATAATATTAATTGTAATGAAATTAATTTTTAAAGAAAGAAATGAATACTTGTAGGCTCTTTTGCTTTCACCTAAACTCTTGAGTTTACTACACCTGCTTTAACCTAGCTTGCATGCTGACCCTCCTTGGGGATTGTTTGACAAGTGGTGGTGTAACGAATGAACCCTCAATATCAGCTACTTCTGCAACATTTTTATATTTAACCAAATCAAATCAGATCCAACTTAAATTTATCCCAATTAATAATTGAAGTATATAAAAACAAATGATACATGTAACTATTAGAAGTTAGACTAAAAGTTCTGGTATCTGTATAATAGTTTTGCTTCTTCTCATCTCCTTTGATGGGCATCAACTATGTGGTCACTGAATTCTTTTGACCAATTCTTTTGACTCTAAAATGTCCAAAGGGGACATTTAAATTGTGTATATTGTCAATGGATTAAAACATATTTTATTCAAACAACTTTTAGTGCATTAAAAAATACTAATCATTTTGTAAAAAAAATAATTATTGAAATATATATATAATTCATGTAATTATATCAGGAGAGTTAAATTTGAAAAAAATAGAGACAAAAATACTCACAACAATTGTAATGAGTCAATTGCATAGGAATTAAACCACTCAAACGATTCTTGTTAAATTGCAAGTAAACATT
>NW_027506822.1:0-23886 GCF_021521415.1 Bidens hawaiensis
ACAACAACGAGGAGGAGGAAAGAGAGAGATTTGGGCCATTCAAACTGCATTGGAAAGCTCATGTGAGGCCAACACACACGATATATTTTGTTAGTTTATTGCAAAGTTAACTTAATAAAAAAAAATTATTTATTCATTTTTTTAAAACTAACCTCATCTCCCTCATCTAGACACCTCACGTAAACCTCATTAATTGTGTTATCTCATCAATATTTACAAAAACTAACCCTTATCTTACATTTATTTATTTTCATTTCTCATAAAATTTCTTCACTAAGAAGCCATCGTTGTCACCAACGTTCATCGGGTTCTCACGATCGCCGCCTGGCTGCTAGAATCACCAAGAAGTTTGCTACTGCTATGCCTGTTATCATAACCCAAATCCAGAGCCTCAACTTAAATGGTTCCGCTACCTTGGCTTCTCCGAATAACTATAACTTTAGAAACTTTTTGAGTACCAAACCGACTTCTTCTCGTGGTGAGGAGAATTCCACCAAACTGCTACAATGGTTCGAGAAGATGGAGAATGTGTTTATCCACTGTGAATGTCCGGACGCCATATGGACTAAGTTCGCCTCAAGAGTTTTCAAGGACCGATCTATCACTTGGATGGAATGCCTTGAAAGCTGACCAAGGAGTTGATTTGGTTGTAGCCATGCCTTGGAGGATCTCAAAGAGGCTATGAAGAAAGATTTTTTCTGATCATGAACTGCAAAGGCTTGTAATTGAGTTTTGGGAGCTTAAGCAAATTGGTGGAGATAACTCCACTTATTCCAACCGCTTCCGTGAACTTAGTTGTATCGTACCTCACCTTGTAACCCCCGAGAACTGTGGCATTCTGAAATACATTCACGGTTTACCTACCATTTTCCCTGATGCTGTGGTGAGTCGTGTTAATCATCGGTGTGGCTATGGACCTAGCTGCTTCCCCTCACCGACAGTCATGTTAAGTATGGAACCTTATCCCAAAAAGATTCCAAGCCTGATCCTAAGAAGACCAAAACTGACTCATCCACCGATGCCAAAGCTGAACCAAAACCTACTTACAACAACAATAACCGCTCCAACAAGAACAATAACAACAACAATAATCGTAAAACCAACCACCAAAACTATGTCGTTAACCAACCCCATAACCAAAACTCCACCTAACCAAAACCAAAATGCCCCAAACATAAGAGCCTACACTGGTCCTCATCCCTTTGTGCTAAGTGTAACCATTATCACCCTGCTCAATTCCCTTACTGACTGTGCACCCAATACAATCGTCACGGTCATCTTACTAATGTTTGTCGTGCACCGCCTGGCTAACAAGCCGTTCAAACACGGTTTGCACCACATACTTCTAGACCTAGTACTAACCCTACTCAACCCGGTGTTCCTAATACCCGTGCTTGCTCCCATTGTGGAGACCCTAACCATCTCCACAACACCTACCCATTTCTTGACCTTTCTCATTAAGCCTATGTCATGCCTGGACCCCACTATGTCACCCAGCACCAAAAGCCCAAGTGTACCTTGCACCTTACTATACTGCTCAAGCCTACCAAGTGCTAACCTACCAACCTCAAGCTCCTCCAGTTTATGCACCCGCAAACTATGCTCTTTCAATGCCTCAGCTTATGGCTCCTCCATCTGCATCAACTCAAGCCTCTGCTATTCAAGCTCCCTTGAGAAAATGCTATACGAGCTAACATCTAGCCGCTAACACAATACATCAATTACGTTATGAATACTAATAGCTTAAATCAATACTTTATTGATAAATTGAGATGAATACATTATGGTGTATATTAACTTATGGAGAGGATCCAACATGGTAAGGTTATAGAATAACTTATGGCTCGGATCTCTCTTAATTATGAACAGGAGCTGCCTATTTATAGGCCATCAACTCCCATTCGTTAAGTTAGGCTCAATCGTTATATCGTAGTAATGAATGAGACACCATTCTATATGCCTTCATAACGAATGGTAATAACTTAATGAATAAGCCATCATTCGTTATTCCTTCATAATGGATGGGCCTCAATTCGCTATACAGTCCGTAGCGAACGGGATTATACCTTAACGAATACCTAGTATACAACGAATGGACCTTATTCTCTATACAATCCATAGCGAATGGGCTGTTTTACATTAAATAAACATACTAGAGTATCTATAACTTATTCGATCGATACGGACACCAAATCGTGCACTAACAAACACCCTCTTTTCCGTAGCTATCGAAAACTTTAACCTTGAATACTTTAACTACAAATCAACAGCCACAAATCATGCACTAACATCCCCCATTGAACCAAATTGCTCAAACACCTCAAGGGTATAATGGTCGTAGCCTTTATGAAGAATGTAGGCTCTAGTGATGTGGTGAATGGTATTGCTTCGGTATTATTTTGATACGGGTGTTGAGAAGAGTTTTATTTCTTTGGATTTTGCGTATGTTATTGATAAGCCTCAGGATAAGTCATCTAAGCCTTTTTTACGTAGAAGTAGCGGATGGAAATTCTATTATTATTGATTCGGTAATTCGGGATTGTGTCATAACTCTTAATAAAGTCATTTCCGAATGACCTCATTCCTATGCAAATGGGTAGTTTTGCGTTATTGTAGGGATGGATTGGTGAACTCTTAATTGTACTTGGTTGTATGTTTCGAGAAATTCCTCCGTATACCTCTCAAGAATGGTCGCATCTTAACATTTTTGGTGATACGCCTACATCTAAGCTTAATATTATGTCGTGCTTTCAAAACGTTATTTGAGTAAAAAGTATGTTGCATTCGTAGATCTCGTGGTGGAGAAAGAGCGTAAAGAGAAGAAGGTATCCGACATTCTGATTGTGTGTAAGTTTCCCGATATCTTTCCCAATGATGTCTCAGGACTTCTTCCCGTTCGCCAAGTCGAATTCCGGATTGACCTTATACCCGGAGCTAACCCCGTAGCTAAAGCCCCTTACCGTCTTGCACCCTCTGAAATGCAACTTTCAAGCCAACTCCAATAACTCTCGGACAAAGGTTTTTTTCACCCTAGTTCTTCTCCTTGGTTGCAGCTGTGTTGTTCGTCTAGAAGAAAGATCGTTCATTCCGCATGTGCTTTGATTACTGTGAACTTAACAAGCTTACCATTAAGAACCGTTATATGATTCTTCGTATAGATGATATTTCGATCAACTTCAAGCAGCCCGCATGCTTCTCGAAGATCGATCTCCGTTTGGGTTATCATCAACTTCGCGTTAATGAAGATGACATCCCCAAGTCTGCTTTCTGTACTCGATATGGGCACTACAAATTTTGTGTTATGCCTTTTGAGCTAACCAATGCACCAGTGGTTTTCATGGATCTCATGAACTGTGTGTAAACCCTACTTGGATAAATTCATAACTGTTTTCATCGATGATATCTTGATCTATTCGAAATCTGAGAACCACCACAAGGAGCACCTTCATGCCATTCTTGACCTTCTTCGAAAGGAACAATTGTACGCAAGTTTTCTAAGTGCGAGTTTTGGTTTAAGGATGTTCAGGTTTTGGGCCATATTGGTCAACAACAAGGGTATTCATGTCGATCCCTGTAAATATTGAAGCTGTTAAAAATTGGAAGCCACCAACTTCTCCCACTGAAGTCCGATCTTTTCTTAGTTTGGCCGGATATTACCGTCGTTTCATTTGAAACTTTTCAAAAATTGTGTTGCCCTTCACCGCTTTAACACACAAGGCTAAACCATAAGTGTGCGGGTCAAAGCAGAAGAAACCTTTCAAAACCTTAAGGACATGCTTTGCAATACTCATATTCTTGCTTTTCTTGAATGTAATAAAGATTTTATCATTTTCTACGACGCTTCTATCCAAGGTCTCGATTGTGTTGTCATGAAATGAGGCAAGGTTATCGCATACGCTTCGAGACAACTCAAGGTTCACGAGACAAACTATATGACGCATGATCTCGAGCTTGGTGTTGTTGTATTTGCCTTGAAAAACTTGGAGACACTACCTCTATGGTACGAAATGTGTGGTTTTTTAACCAATCATAAGAGTCTCCAACACATTTTATATAAAAAAAAACTTAATATGAGACAACGTCGATGAGCCGAGTTGCTTAGCGACTATGAATGCGAGATTTCTTATCTTCCCGGAAAAGAGAATGTTGTGGCCGACGCCCTCAGTCGTAAAAAAGCAAGTCAAATCCTTACTTATTACATGTGTTATAGTCCAAAATGATATTGAAAAACATATACTCGACGCCCAACCACGAATGCGTTACCGAAGGCAGCATGTATGACGAGATGTCGTGTGGTGCTGAAACTCAACTAGAAACCAAACCCAATGGTCTGCTTACTTTCTTAACCATTTATGGATTCCCGATCATGATTATCTTTGCACATTTATTATGAACGAAGCTCATAAGTCATGATAATCCATACATCTCAGTGCGGATAAGATGTACGCCAATCTTCGTTCCATGTATGAATGAAGAAATACATTGCTCTTTATGTTTCTAAATCTCTCACGTGCTTCAAAGTAATACCCAAACATCATCGGCCCTTTGGCTTACACGAGCAACCTCCCGTCCCTTAGTGGAAATGGGAAGTTATTTCTATGGATTTCATTACTAAGCTTCCTCCTATCCGTAAGTAACATGATAGTATGTGGGTAACCGTCGATTGTTTGACCAAGTATGCTCATTTCATACCCATCAAAGGAACGTATTCTATTGATCAGTTGGCACAAATTATATTGTTTGTCATCATGGAACCCCGTTAACTATTTTTTCTGATGATGATGGTTGTTTTACTTCTCGCTTTTGGAAGTCTCTCCAATCTGCTTTGGGAACTCGTTGGGATCTCAGTACTAGCCTATCACTCGCAATTCGGTGGTCAGTTTGAGCGTACGATTCAAACTTTAGAAGACATGCTCCGCTCTCGTGTTCTCGATTTTGGGCACAATTGGGATACTCATCTACCGCTCATCAAGTTCTTGTAAATTAACAGTTTTCGTTCTAGCATTGGCATGGCGCCTTTTCAAGCCCTCTTACGGTCGTAAATGTCGTTCCTTGATTTGTTGGAACGAAGTTGGGGAATATCAAATCATCGGTCCTGAATATCAAGAATCAACCGATCATATTGATCAGGTTCGTCAGAACCTTCTGGGTGCCCGTAGCTGTTAAAAGAGTTACATTGATAAGAGGCAAAAAACCCCTTATATATGGTGTTGGTGACCTTGTTCAAGTCAAAGCATCCCTTGGAAGGGAGTTGCTCGATTCGAAAAGAAAGGAAAACTATCTCCTCGATTCGTTGGTCCTTTTGAAATCCTCGATAGAGTTGGTCCTATTGCTTATCGACTCAAGCTTCCTCTTAAACTCTCAAATGTTCATCCCGGTGTTTCATGTTTCAAATCTCAAGAAGTGTCTTGCTGATGGTATTCTCCATATACCCCTTGATGAAGTTCGTATTGATGAGAGTATGCATTTTGTTGAACAATCCGTTGAAATCATTGACCACAAGGACAAAGTAACCAAACAAAGCCGCATACCCTTGGTTAAGGTCCGTTGGAATTCTTAACAAGGAGTAAAGTTTTCTCATTGATAATCATTATGCTTCGGTATTATTTGATAAGGGTGTTGAGAAGAGTTTTATTTATTTGGATTTTGCGTATGTTATTGATAAGCCTCAGGATAAGTCATCTATGCCTTTTTATGTAGAAGTAGCCAATGAAAATTCTATTATTATTGATTCGGTAATTCCGGGATTGTGTCATAACTCTAAATAAAGTCATTTCCGTATTGACCTCATTCCTATGCAAATGGGTAGTTTTGACGTAATTGTAGGGATGGATTGGTGAACTCTTAATCGTACTTTGGTTGTATGTTTCGAGAAATTCCTCCGTATACCTCTCAAGAATGGTAGCATTCTTAACGTTTTTGGTGATATGCCTACATCTAAGCTTAATATTATGTCGTGCTTTCAAGCTCAACGTTATTTGAGTAAAAAGTAATTCGTAGATCTCGTGGTGGAGAAAGAGCGTAAAGAGAAGAAGGTATCCGACATTCTGATTGTGTTTAAGTTTCTCGATATCTTTCCCGATGATGTCTCCGGACTTCTTCCTTTCGCCAAGTCGAATTCCGGATTGACCTTATACCCGGAGCTAATCCCGTAGCTAAAAGCCCCTTACCGTCTTGCACCCTCTGAAATGCAACTTTTCAAACCAACTCCAATAACTCTCGGACAAAGGTTTTATTCACCCTAGTTCTTCTTCTTGGGTTGCACCTGTGTTGTTCGTCAAGAAGAAAGATCGTTCATTCCGCATGTGCTTTGATTACTGTGAACTTAACAAGCTTACCGTTAAGAACCGTTATTTTTTTTGATTCTTCGTATCGATGATCTTTTCGATCAACTTCAAGCAGCTGCATGCTTCTCGAAGATCGATCTCCGTTCGGGTTATCATCAACTTCGCGTTAATGAAGATGACATCCCCAAAGTCTGCTTTCTGTACTCGATATGGGCATTACGAATTTTGTGTTATGCCTTTTGAGCTAACCAATGCACCCGTGGTTTTCATGGATCTCATGAACTGTGTGTAAACCCTACTTGGATAAATTCGTAACTGTTTTCATCGATGATATCTTGATCTATTCGAAATCTTAGAACCACCACAAGGAGCACCTTCATGCCATTCTTGACCTTCTTCGAAAGGAACAATTGTACGAAAGTTTTCTAAGTGCGAGTTTTGGTTTAAGGATGTTCAGGTTTTGGGTCATATTGTCAACAACAAGGGTATTCATGTCGATCCTGTAAATATTGAAGCTGTTAAAAATTGGAAGCCACCAACTTCTCCCACTGAGTCCGATCTTTTCTTAGTTTGGCCGGATATTACCGTCGTTTCATTTGAAACTTTTCAAAAATTGTGTTGCCCTTCACCGCTTTAACACACAAGGCTAAACCATAAGTGTGGGGTCAAAGCAAGAAGAAACCTTTCAAAAACCTTAAGGACATGCTTTGCAATACTCATATTCTTGCTTTTCTTGAATGTAATAAAGATTTTATCATTTTCTACGACGCTTCTATCCAAGGTCTCGATTGTGTTGTCATGAAATGAGGCAAGGTTATCGCATACGCTTCGAGACAACTCAAGGTTCACGAGACAAACTATATGACGCATGATCTCGAGCTTGGTGTTGTTGTATTTGCCTTGAAAACTTGGAGACACTACCTCTATGGTACGAAATGTGTGGTTTTTACCAATCATAAGAGTCTCCAACACATTTTATATAAAAAAAACTTAATATGAGACAACGTCGATGAGCCGAGTTGCTTAGCGACTATGAATGCGAGATTCTTATCTTCCCGGAAAAGAGAATGTTGTGGCCGACGCCCTCAGTCGTAAAAAAGCAAGTCAAATCCTTACTTATTACATGTGTTATAGTCCAAAATGATATTGAAAAACATATACTCGACGCCCAACACGAATGCGTTACCGAAGGCAGCATGTATGACGAGATGTCGTGTGGTGCTGAAACTCAACTAGAAACCAAACCCAATGGTCTGCTTTACTTTCTTAACCATTTATGGATTCCCGATCATGATTATCTTTGCACATTTATTATGAACGAAGCTCATAAGTCATGATAATCCATACATCTCAGTGCGGATAAGATGTACGCCAATCTTCGTTCCATGTATGAATGAAGAAAGACATTGCTCTCTATGTTTCTAAATGTCTCACGTGATTCAAAGTAATAGCCAAACATCATCAACCCTTTGGCTTACACGAGCAACCTCCCGTCCCTTAGTGGAAATGGGAAGTTATTGCTATGGATTTCGTTACTAAGCTTCCTCCTATCCGTAAGTAACATGATAGTATGTGGGTAACCGTCGATTGTTTGACCAAGTATGCTCATTTCATACCCATCAAAGAAACGTATTCTATTGATCAGTTGGCACAAATTATATTGTTTGTCATCATGGAACCCCGTTAACTATTTTTTCTGACGATGATGGTCGTTTTACTTATCGCCTTTGGAAGTCTCTCCAATCGTCTTTGGGAACTCGTTTGGATCTCAGTACTGCCTATCACTCGCAATTCGGTGGTCAGTTTGAGCGTACGATTCAAACTTTAGAAGACATGCTCCGCTCTCGTGTCCTCGATTTTGGGGACAATTGGGATACTCATCTACCGCTCATCAAGTTCTTGTAAAATAACAGTTTTCATTCTAGCATTGGCATGGCGCCTTTTCAAGCCCTCTACGGTCGTAAATGTCGTTCCTTGATTTGTTGGAACGAAGTTGGAGAATATCAAATCATCGGACCTGAATATCAAGAATCAACCGATCATATTGATCAGGTTCGTCAGAACCTTCTGGGTGCCCGTAGCTGTTAAAAGAGTTACATTGATAAGAAGCAAAAACCCCTTATATATGGTGTTGGTGACCTTGTTCAAGTCAAAGCATCCACTTGGAAGGGAGTTGCTCGATTCTAAAAGAAAGGAAAACTATCTCCTCCATTCGTTGGTCCTTTTGAAATCCTTGATAGAGTTGGTCCTATTGCTTATCGACTCAAGCTTCCTCTTAAACTCTCAAATGTTCATCCGGTGTTTCATGTTTCAAATCTCAAGAAGTGTCTTGCTGATGGTATTCTCCATATACCTCTTGATGAAGTTCGTATTGATGAGAGTATGCATTTTGTTGAACAATCCGTTGAAATCATTGACCACAAGGACAAAGTAACCAAACAAAGCCGCATACCCTTGGTTAAGGTCCGTTGGAATTCTTAACAAGGAGTAAAGTTTACTTGGGAGCGTGAAGACCAGATGAAACTCAAATACCCTTATCTATTTGTTACTACTAATTCTCTAACTTCAGGATGAAATTTCCTAAAGTAGGGGATACTATAACAATTCAGGTTTTCTCATTTATTACTTTGTAACTGTTACCCAACCCATTTCTATGTTCGGGTTATTCTATCAATAAAATACTGTAATTATCGAGTTATCTTTATTATTTTAATATTATTCTTTAAATATTTATTTAATTGTTAAAACCACTCTGATATATCTACATTTTCAACCCTAAACTATACTCTAACCCATTTTTGTACCCTCACCCTTAGTTGAGGGACTAAACAACAAATATGATACTTATAATCCATCTAACCCGTTAACCCATCTACCAAACCCGTATTCATGATCCATTTCGTAAACCTATGACCTAATTAGCTAGCTTGAGCCACAATTGTCGAAGTAAACTTGGAAATTTGGATCTATAGTATTATTCTACATGCCATAACGAGCTTACCGACACTCACAATTAGGAAAGAGCAATCATTTTGATTTGATTATATTATTGAACCGTCTTCAACTCGTATAGTAATATACAGTATAACGATCATTAAAACTCAATTAAACATACCTACACCATCCTTATTTCATCGCAAGCAAAATCCCCGTCGTTAATTAGATTATACTTGCTACTTGTGTCTGTTCTTAATCATACTTTGGCTGGCTAGTATTTATGCTAATTAACCATTGTTTGAGCATTGTTCAAGGTGATGTTATGTTTCTGATCGTCGTGAACTTAATTTCATTAACCCCATAATCGATCGACCAAATATGCAATGATTTGACCGATTGATTTTTCTAGGGTTCATATAATATTCTGGGTTTATGTCTGTGTGTTTAAAATAAACCAGTTCCATGTTTAAACCAACTGACACACTAGCACACATGACTGGTGTGTGTGTTAAGGGTTGCTGGGCTGGAGGGCGCGGGTTCGAGCCTCTCCATACTCGTTTTTGTGTTATTTTCAGTAATATCTTTTAAAATCAATATATTAATGTGTCAATTCATTTAAATCATATTATTAATATTATAAACATAATAACTAATTCATATATTAATTAAAACCGACACATTAACCGGGCGTTTTCCGAACCTTTGTTTAAAACCATGTATTTTGATATATAAAATTATAAGCATGTATACATTATGAGTAGTATACTTGATAAAGGATTTTATTATTTAAAGATATAAAAAGGTTTATGGTTTAAAATATATAATTTAAAATATAAAAGTATATCTGGTTATTTTAAATAATTAGTGGTCAATATTTTGATAAACAAATATTTATATTATTTGGTTCAATTATAATACTTATAATTTAAAAGGATTTATGTTTTTTTAGTTATAAATATTTTACTAATACTTATAAAATAAACTAATTATTATAAACACACAATAACTGTTCATATCCCAAATCTCTTTTAGTACATCTATTAACTCGTAGTATTCTCCAACTGTCACTCTTGCTCAGGATTTGTCTTTGCTAACTCTCAGCGAGTGCGACGCTTAATATTAATTAATCTCATACCCTTGCTTATTTACTAAGGTGAGTAATTGACTCCCCTTTTTACTTGTCTTTTAAATGTTTTGGGGACATGTGCATATCATATTATATTTAAATATTATATAGTGTTCAGACTTGCAAACTGTTTAATCCTTGTGTGCATATCAATTAAATGCCTAACTTGTTACATGTTTAATTGTTTTGTTTGATCGCAATCTGAGAGGTCCATCATATTCACATTAATAGTATGATCATACGAGCGTCGTAGTAGCCAAAGCCCATTTTGCAAGGCAATGGTTTTACCCACACCCTTAATTGCTCAATGGCTTTATTGTTCATCTCACAAAGGACAGTTTTGCACTTTTGTATTATATTGTATTTATACTAACTGGTGTTTTACTCACTCAACCTCGTGTTGACAAACTCTATCTTTATTTTATACGCATATGCAAGTTTTAGAATGACTTGATTTCGTGATTGGTGAAGATTTAAGATTGCTTATGTTAGAAGAAATATTATCAAGACTTAAATTTGGAACTTATTTATTTTTGACTATGATGAATATGTATTTGGTTATTTGACATGTGTTGGGATTTTTTTAATATTTAATTAAATTTAATACGTATTGTAACCTTTTAATTATTGCATGATAGTACCTTGAGAGCTGTGAACAATCAGTTCGCGTCCCGGCGTTTCCGCATTAGGTTGGGGTGTCACAATAATAAATATGATAACTATACTAATGAAATTTTAATTAAAATTTTATTTAAAACCAAATCAAATCCCAAATCCGACTAAGTCTAGGTATAATTGCATTTATAAATAATTAATATCTTGTTAACAATTATGAACTATTGTTGACATATCCTGAGGAGTTTGATCGCTTTTATCTTAATTTTTATCGTTTTCTCAACTTCTTTAATCCACCCATTAAGGTGAGAAATTCACATCACCCTTTTTAGCGTTTTACACGAGCGATTTTACTAAAATTCCACTATTTGCGTAGATTTGCAATTGCTCAATTAGTGATACGTGCAAATGTGACTATATGTTTACTTTTGAATTATGGTTTGTGGTATCTCATCCTCAACCTCTTCCTCATTTAGTATGATCATACGGTGCCGGAGTAACTTGACCCGTTGGGACGAGGGAAATGTCCCTTTTATATTATTTTTATGCTAATTGTAGTGATTTATGTTTATCATAAGGAATTATCGTTTTAATATTATTATGTACAAAAATCGATATTACATGCTAAAATTTTTGTTGACAAACTATATATTTTAACACATGACGCATGTAGCTTTATGGGATGAAACAAGTTATGAAATTTAGATTATACCTTAGGTTGCAATGATGAATAAAGAACAATTTACTTTTAAGTCTTTGATTTTATTGTTAATTCCTCTGAGACAATGTTAGGTTTTTTGAGTACTTGGTTGTTTTATGAAATAAATAATTTAGATATTGACACGTGTAATTAATTTAGTGTCTTTTGAGCTACGATACAAATTATGTCACGCCCCGACATGTTCTGTCGTAGGTTGGGGCGTGACAACAAGGTTTGTTTATAATATAGTTCAAGAAAGAGTCGTATCATTGCCTTACTTCTTCATTCTTTCTAATTCATCCATTTATAGACTTTTTTTGAACATTGTGTAACATCATACCAATGTGACCACTAAAGAACTGATTATACACTATACAGCTGCTAATAAACCCTTATTAAAACTGGCTTTTATATATATTCAATTCGTTAGGCCAACATAAAACTAAGAAGGATAGATATGTTTAAGGCGTAAGCAAACTGTTGATGCTAAGAGAATAGGAGAGATGTTCTCAATGACTACCACAAGAAAGCCGACCCTATCCCTAATAGGGCTCGTCACTTCATTCGTAACATCTTGGATTAGGATTGAAACTTCACTTAAAGGCCTTGCTGCCTGTTTTAGCAGAAGCTAAGCGCTTGAAGAGCACGCTAAGAAAGGTTGCTTCTGTCGGCCTTTATATGCAAAAATCCACCAGTAGCGGAAGATAGGGTTACCGTACATATAAGGGTCCTCCAGTTCTTAGGGAAACTTTTTTTTTTGCCAGTCAAGTAGTACAATGTATCTTATCGTATAGCACGACGCGGCTGGATTACCTTTTAATTAAGTACGTAGAAGAATGTAATCGATAAGGAGTAGGTGAGCAAGTATTCACTGACATGAGCGATTTTGATCACCTAGCAGGCCTTTTATTTGGTAGGTAACATCGCCAAAGCGTATCATCATATTTTACTACAAAGGAAGGAACTCAGTAGAAGATTAATATGCAAGAAATGCGTAATTATCCACGGGTTCATTTACAAAAAACCACCATAAGAATGGAGACCTTTCAATAGAGCGGAGGTGGACTGATCAACGAGAAAGAGGCCCTACTCACTACAAAAGAATACACCACAAGACTGAACTACACTCATGCCTCTCCCGTATCAAGTTGAACGCCATACTAGAGCTTCATAACATGTTGAAATATACTTCCGAACTAAGCGTTTGGTTAACACAAGAGACTATTTTGTCTCCTCAAATGAAGAATAGCCACACTCTTTAGGTGACCAATCCCGTTAATCGAACTGGGAGGGAACATGTCACATTAGAGGTGAACAATCCGAGGTGTCCTCTAATCACTATGAAGAGTTGGTCGCTCTTTTAATAAAATCAGCTCTGAATATACAAAATGAATGTCGGGATCTTTCTTTTACAGCTGACCCCATTTTCTTAATGTCGATACTTTCTCTTTCGTCAATGTAACATCTCGGGTTTTTCGTATTTGAATTTGTTTATGTTTAACCTGACTCGGAATGTAATTCAGATCTTTAAAATTATTTAAATTTTGTGTTTATTAGGATTTAACTTAATTAAACATAATTTAAATTTTCTTAGCTTTCAAACTCGTCAAACAACTCTTAAAAACACTTATAATCGCATTCATAGAAGTACATGACTAGTTTTGACCCAAATCATGAACATTATGCCCCAAGATAAGTTATATAATATTATAATATATGTCCATATGTTTACATCTAATATTTAAAATGAATTTTGATTGTTTATTAGTTCGATTTTGTGATAATAAGCTTATTCGGTTCCTTAATTGAAGTATTTTCTAATAAACGATTTTGGAGTATCATACTTAATCAAAACGTATTCCTAAAACATGAAATAATCTGGAAACTCAGCCCCCATCTCTAAAATATTCATTCATAATGTTCATGGTGTTTTCTTCAAGAACTTTCATCTTTCGGTTTGACTTTCAAGCTTCAAGACCATTTGACTTGTTTTTCCTCATTGTTCCATTCATCTTCCGGGTAAGTTGTCTTCATGACAAACATTTATTTTTGTCTAACTAACAAAAGCCCTAAATCAATTTTACTGATTGATGCGGTTTTGTCGGTCAATTTCTCTCTGCCCGTTTTAGGTCAAATTAGTCAAAATATATGACAATCCGATTTCTCTATCTTCTGATTAAAAGTAGATTTTGGGCCAGAAGACATTTATGTTTTTGTTGATGTTTTGAGTGTACTGGTCAGAACCCAACTTCCGACTCAAAGTTCAGATTCTGAACAGTACAAGCGTGCTTAAATCGTTAAAATCTCATAGCCTGTGTTTATACATTCGTTTGATCTGATTCTAGCGGCTATGTTCTCGCTTTTAATTATAGATTACTGTCTAAAAATCCCAGGTCAGTTCGTGTTGGATCAATCAGCTATCTTAAGGCTCGTGACTCGTTTAATATCTTTATTTTATCATTTAGCTCGCTTGAAAATTAAGGTGAGTAATCACTCCCCTATTTTATTTGTTTTCAAACGTGTTGGGGACTTATGCGTATCTATTAATTAGTTACATACTTTATCATATATTCATTAGCAAACTGTGATCTTTGTGTATGATCATTGAAAGACTATTTGATATTAGTTAACATGTTTATTTGTTTATTTTATCCCATTCGGAGAGGTCCGTCATAATCACATTATATTATGATCATACGACTGCCGTAGAGGCCAAAGCCTGATTCTCAAGGCAATGGTTTCACCGACACTCATTATTTGCTCAATGTTTGATTGTTTATACATAGAGATAACCGCTATGCTCTTATATATATATATATATATATATATATATGTATATATATATATATATATATATTATTGTTAGCGTCAAAACTGATGATTTTCTCACTCAACATGTGTTGTTGACAAAATATCTATTTTGTACACATTTGAAGGTTTTCAGTTGGCTTGTTTACCAAGGTTAAGAACACATAGAGATGACCATTAAGATTAAAATCTATACACGATTATTTGATTTTATTTTGTACTATCTTTTAATTGATGTACTTGAATTTTAAATTAATTAATTAAATACTGTCACATTTTAATTTCATGATAGTATCTTGTGAGCTATGAACCAAAGTTCGCGCCCTGACATTTCTGCCTTAGGTTGGGGTGTGACAGTTGAGAACCGAGCTTGTAGAAATCATATGAATTTTGGTTTAGTCTATTGAATCTGTCAAGTCAAGTTCAACGTATGTAGCAGCAAGGATGGTCCATCGCCACTTTTTCATTCTCACTCGGGAGCCAAAATGAACATGCCTTCTACATAGTATACCAGACCATTGACCATGCATTCTACCTATGTTGAATCGGAAATATACCACTACATTGTGATTGAACAGTTGAGCAGCACCGGCCCATTTGTGCACATATATAAATTCATTCTTTGTATCTGCTCCTGCCTCACAACCCTTTGCGGCTTGGTAAGAGGTCAGTCATGTTTGGTAAGACGGAATTTGGCAAATAAAAGAGAGTGCTTGCCCCGGCCAACAAAGACCATAACTAGCTATATAATTGCTCCTCTCCTTCTCTGTATTTAAGGCTTTAAGGCGAACCATTTGGTGGATTGAAATAATGATAACCTCGCCTTCTTTAAATGGTGTCAGTGAAACCCATTTTAGCATCCCTCGGTTGACCTTCTGTTGTAGAGAGAATTAGGGGTGTGCAGCTTTAGGTCCGGCCCGAAAAAACCCGAAGAACCGGCCAAAAAACCCAAACCCGGGCCGACCCTAATTACAAACCTATACATTCGGTCTTTAATATCTTGCCCAATCGGTCTCGGGTCGCGTTCGGTGAAAACTGACTAAAACCTGTTGAACCGATTTTAGTAATCAAAAAGCCAGGATACGTGAACCATAACCCTAAAAAAAATACTCATGAGGCTTGCTTGAACGTATATAAAATTCCAATATCCAATTCCACCATCTACCAAACTGTGATGATCAACCAAGCAGGTGATTATGAACGTAACTTGAGTGAGACTTTCGTCAAACAGTTGGTGTGCACATACAAAAATATGTTGCAGAAATATATAGTTTGTTGAATCGATTCCCTAATTAGCAAGTTTGAACAACAATCATTTCTTAATAACAATATTCATGCATCTGTGTCTATGTGATGATGAATTTAATTTGAGTAAAGGATAATAATTTAATAAATTCATTGTACCTGGAATAATGGTGAAGAAAAACAAAAACGACATTGAATAAGCTGAAGATTCGATGTTGAATTGTTGAAGCAGATCATGTTTGTATGTGAATTAGTTGTCATCTATAACACATAATTGCATATGAACTCACACCAAGATTGAACAAGATGAGCTTGAAATTGGAACTAAAATCGGGTCCGGTCATTAACCCGAGACCAAAAAACTGAACCGGTGAAAGACCGAAACCCGACCCACCAGATAAGGTGCGGTCTTTGGTCTCAAGAATTTGTAATTTTCGGTTATCGGGTTGGGTCGGTCTTTAAGCGGGTCGGGTCGGGTTTCCACCTTTGCACACCCCTAGAGAGAATCTTAAATGACTGGAAACAAGCAACCTTACTAAGCTAAGAAAGGTGCTTATTTGTATGGTCGGCTTTCTTCGAACGCTTGAGTGCTACTTTCTCATATCAATCATTCAATATCCTTAACTCTTCAATAAGGGGATAGGAAATTTTCTTGCAGGGGTGCTAGCTGAGAGAACCTAATCTAATTGATCACTAGTTCAAACATTACGTATCTAGTCTTGTGATATGAATTGCTTTTAGGAATCAATGAATTACGTTAACTTGTGGGTTCAGAGGTGAATCAGGCAGAGTATCGATAGGAAACTGGAATAAATGAGAACTCTCATCAATCTTAGTAAGTTACATAGTACTTATAGAAAATGAGTATACTCGGTCTCATTCGTTAGACAATCCCTAATGAATGAGCCACTCGTACGCTATCAAACTCTTACATCATTCGTTAACATAAGGATTGAACTTATACGTTAGCGTCATTTGTTAACATCCCTAACGAATGAGGACTATTGACACGCGGGGACACATTTTTTATTTGCTACTCTAACGAATGTGTCAATACATTAGCTAATATGTCATATATAATTATCAAAATAACCTTAATACATCAACTAATAACCAAAATACATTAACAAAGACCAGGACGCAAAACTGTGCACTAACAAACTCCCCTCGTCTCGAGCTCATTATTCTGCACTTCTTGAATCGACTAGTCTTCCAACCATCATAGCTATGTATTCCAAATGCGTGAAATATACGACCCTCTGGAATTGCATAGCTTGCTCGTTGTCTTTAACGTGTGCTTATCTGATCCAGTTTTTAAATAAAACATCGTTATCGAACTCAGATAGTTTAACCAGCCGCAAGGGATCAATAACTCGAATAAACTCTGTCTTCACACACGATCTCAATACTGTTAGTACACAGTTTTGGTCGTCTCGAGTCTTTGTAATCGTTTGTATTTATTATTATTATAATGTAAGGGGTATTTTGGTAATTACCAGCTCGTTCACTAAGTTATATGTGCTCATTCGTTAAGTTTGTTTAACGAATGATAGTTAACCTGTTATACGTGTCCATTCGTTAAGGATGTATACGAATGGACCTTAATCGTTATTGATACGTTCCCATTCGTCATGGAATGTTGACAAATGGGGTATAGAGAATGAGTCATTCACTATACCATTATATTATGTATTTTAATGAAGACGAATGAAGGCTATTCGTTACGGAATGTGTAACGAATGACATTCGTCTTCTATATAAAGGTTGTTCATGCCTTCTTAATTTTAGTGTGATTTAACATATTTTCTAAGCTATTACTCTGCCAAATTTCTCTCTCACACACTTTGTTCTTAATCTATTATACACGTACACATATCTGATAACTAAATCCGATTAATTAGATCACTATGAATTGATCAGTTAATCCATTGTAGATTAATAGAATCGTGATTCTACAAGTGGCATCAGAGCTACCAGGGTTATATTGTGTGTGTCTTTTAAGGTATTTCGTATTTTTGATTGGATAGTTCATTGATTATCTATTAAGGTTTGATGCGGTTTTGAGTTTGTCAATTTTATCTAATTTAGCATGATTAGATGTTAATTAGATGATGAATTGATTGGAATTTGATTTGGAATTGATAGTGTGGTCTTTGTGATTGTTGAATTGCGTTATTGTAGTGATTTGGAATGGATTTGGATTGAGATTGTAAGTTTTGAAAACAGAGGTATCTGCTTTTATGTTATTTGTATTTTGGACAGGTTGTGAGTTGGAATTGAGTGTTTTGTTGTGTTTGGGTTTGTTCGTGAAATCGACATGTGCATTTTGAATGGTTATTTGATGGATTTGGTCGAGAAATGAATGAGTAATACATGAATTGGTGATTGTCTAAATTACGATTTGGATCTACAAATTTCCAGATCTGGAAATCAGAACTTGAAGATTTGTCTCATTCGTTATGTTAATTTCACTCATTCGTCATGCATCGGATAGTCATTTTCTATTTCAGTGTAACTGACCCGTTCCATGTGTCAAAGTTGTTACAACAAAATAACAACTTCATTCGCTATTGTGGCTGATTCGTCATCAATTATTGGTGATCAATACTCATTCTTAATCATTTATTCATCAAAATTTGTCAACCGATTCGTTACTAATACCTATTCGTGCCAAGTTCATTCGTTATTAAAACAATATTCCATTCGCTCATCCACTCGTTAAGCTATTCGGGTGTTGTTTCATTCGTTATAGTTATTCGTCATTATTATTCGTAAAGAATGATTATCATCATCATTTAATTCGTCACGTGATTTTTCCTCTCATTCGTTAACCTAATTGATTTGTTACTATTCACCATTTATTACCTTTTTCATCCATTCGTTATTTCCATTCGTCCTATCACAGTATTTTCATTTTAAACCTTTAAATTTCAACTTGAACATTTTTCACCTTAGACTTTTACTTTAATCTGTTTTTGAAATGACTAGTTTCTGTGCACTGGCATCTCAAAACATGTTGATGCAACAAATATTACATCTCGATGCTGAGATCGGATCACATTCAAAATGTCCTCGTTTAATGAAGTTTAGTGATTTTTCAAAATGGTTAACCATGATTAAGAGCACATCTAGGGTCTGTACATCCAGACTGTTCAAGATGTCTTGACGATGTTTATACGGTACCCATGGTTGGTAGTGAAGCAACTGGTTTTACTCCAAAGGCCTATTCTCAATATTCTCAAGAAGAAAAGAGAGCTTTATAGATTGAAACAAAGGCATATTCCACATTGATGATGGCATTACCTAACAATATTTTCCATCAAGTGGGAAGTATTAAAATTTGTGCATCTTTGTTTCAGCACATTAAAATGAGACGTATGGGAAATACTGAGGAAAGTAAGAAGGTGATGTTAAAGTTTCGGTTTGGAAATTTTAACTTATTGAAAGGAGAGACTGTTGAAGAGATACTTACAAGATTCAGTCATCTTATAGCTGAGATGAATAAGCTGAAGATGGAACCTAGTGAAGTTGATAAGACTGAGTGAAAAATGCTTTTCCAAATTCTTACTCAACATTTCTTATGGTACCTAAAGAAAATAGTTTCTTAAAGAATGAGGATATTACTACAATGGAATTCATGTAGAAGATTGAAGATAGAGAGTATGACTTAAAATGCCAAAAGTCATCAAAAGAAACTTAAGATCCTACTTTATATGGAGGTTGTTTACATTTGAGTAGTTCTGCCGCTCTGATTAATGCATTTCTTACTCAAACTTCACAAGAAGAATCATCTTCTTATAGTGATCCAAATGTATGTTTCATGGCATCCGGTTCTAATGATAATTCTAGATTTACCATCATTGAACAAACGGGTTGGCTATGATAAATTGAAGGTCAAATGTTATAATTGCCAAGAGTTTGGTCATTTTGCTAAGGAATGTGAAAGCCAAAGAAAGAATACAGCATACCCCGTTCTCAAGACAAAAGATCAGGAAAAACTTTTACTGAAATGAAAGATAAACCTTCTGGTGGAGATTCTTCAAAGGCTGCGGGATCACAAGCTTTACTCACATTTGAAGGGATTTATTGGAATCAACGACTGTTGGGCGATGGTAATTGTAACACACCGTAACCGCAGCGGAAACGTACACGGGATGCAACAGACACATCTGATATCAACAGCATTGCTTATAAAGAAAATACCACTACATTAATTTATAACATATTACATTGTTGCGAGTTTCATTACTGTCTAGGTGTTACACACATGTTTTACCGATAAGACATTAATATATATTCATTACAAAATACAGAGCAGCAAGCTTCCAACAGGTAGCACAGATAGTTAAGCACATATCAATCATTCCAACTTGGGCATACCTAGAAAGCATGTAAAGAAAACGGGTCAACTACGAATAGTTGGTGAGTTTCACTAATTTAAATAAACCATAGATCAGTATAAAAATCATATGTTAATGATGAAATTATGCTAAGCCCGTAAGTGAAAACTCTATTAACCCAAAAACACATTAAATGACCCCTGGGGACACTGTTAACCCAGAACATATCCAATAACCCCTGGGGACACTGTTAACCCAGTACATATCAAATAACCTCAGGGGACACTGTTAACCCAGAGCATATCAAATACCCTCTGGGGACGCTGTTAACCCGGAACCATATCCAATAACCCCTGGGGACACTGTTAACCCAGAAACATATCCAATACCCTCTGGGAACACTGTTAACCCAGAAATATATCCAATAACCCTCTGGAACTAAGTTACCCCAGAACAATTCCACCCGATAAACAAATTATCTATTCTATGCATCATACCATATATATATATAAAAATATACAAGTGTTTCCATACGATCGGTATGTACTTAGATAATTTAACACAAACATGATTTCCGCCCCGTGAAAATATTTAAAACAGTTCATTAAAAGGGGCTCGTGAAAACTCACCTTTTTGTGAGTCTGTGGGTAATACAATGAACAGCTACGTGCCTGGATCTGTAATATAATATCTAGTCGTTACTATATAATTCCCATAAACTAAATCCGTATTAATCGGTACATCTGGGGACATTGTTAACCCAGTACTGTACTCGATCCGGGGACAACGTTAACCCCGTGACACTTCTAAGGACTCAGATGGTAACATTGCTTAGAGTTTGACAGTCAAAATTATCATTTTTATGTTTTCTTCGATTCGCGTGCCTAGCACGGTTATCCGTTTTTAAGTTTCAAAAATGAGTTTGGCCACACCCGACCCACAAATGGTGTTTGAATGCTATTTTAGTTAAAGTGATGAAATTAGAGCTCGGTTTGACACCCCGTTTGGCCGCGGGGCCCGTTTCCGTCATTTAGGTGCCGGAAACAGTAAAATCGGGTAAAATTACCCAAATCATCCGAATTATTTTCGGATGATTTATTTTTACTTAATTTACTTAGATTTATGAAAATAGTCCATTTTTAGGTTTTTATATGCCAGTCAGCTCGCTTATGCGAGTTTTGCCGGTTTACACGTTTTAAGCTTTAAAAATTTGTTTTTATGTTCCTTTTAGCACAAATAATTACCCGTTTAGTCTCGGGTCTTGAAATTTTGCACAAAACTTATTTTGACAGTAAGACATTTTATAAAAGTTTTCCAGGTTTATTTTCTTATATTTACATTTATTTATCTATTTTTAAACCTTTTTAAAACACTAAATATGTCAAAAATACCAAAAGACTTTAGAAAAATCCCAAATTTTTCTGGGATGATCCTTGCCATCCTCATAACTCCCTGGAATTTTTCCAGAACTTAAAACTCATTTTTCAAGCCATTTTCACCCAAAACCGAGCTAGAAAGCCCTAGAACTCGTTTCACCGAAAAGCCTACTTAGACTTTTCCAACTGAGCTCAAATTTTGTGGGTGACTTTTATATGTTATAAAAAGCTTATCTTAAATTTTCCAGAATTTCTCATCATGTTTAGCTATTTTTCCCTATTTTTGGCCAAAACCGAGCATTAAATTCACCAAATATTCATCTTTTATCCAAAAATTACCAAAAATTTACAGATCTCATATTTTCATGTGTAGATCATCTCTGTGAAATTTCGTGACCCGACTCTAAGCGTGCTACAATCTGTCCAAATTTCATATACACACGAAAACCGAACTATCTTGTGTTTTCTAGCGTTAGATCGCAAAGATCCGGGTTTCTAGCCTTTGCTAGCCACTAGATACAACACTTACAAGCACAATAACACTATACCAAGCAAACTATACCAACAATCAAACCATTTCTTTCATAGTGTCGGTTTTTAAGTAAAAACAAAGGTTTTAACCGTAAAAATCCGTTCTCGACTCTTTTTACTCATTTCTTGGACCAAGATCCCTTGTATAACATGTATACATCTCTTGATTATGCAAGAGTCGGTTTCATCTCGAGCTTTCACCCGTCTTTCACATGGAAAACTCATTTGACAATATTTCAACCGTAAAATTTCGTTCTAAACACTTTTAACTCATCACTTGGATCAAGATCCTTTGTATAACTTGTATACATCCCTTGATCACACGAGAATCGGTTCCATCTCGGGTTTTCACCCATTTTTCACATGAAACTTCCTTTTCTCAAGATTATAGAGTTATAAACAAGAATCAAGCCTTAAAACATGTATATACCCTGAAAATTTTGGTTAAAACTTGATGATTTGGAAGAATACTTGAAGACTTGAGAGAATTTGAGAGAGTTTGTGAAGTAAAAAAAAAAGAAAAATGGAATGTGTGTGTGTATAACAAGGCCGGCCAAGTGGTGGTGTGGGGGGGGCCCACATCTCAAACCATGGCCACACATTTGGATTACACAATCCGGATAATGTTGTGGATTGTCTGGTTCAGTTCGTTTCTCGTTTAAACTCGTAATTCGGCTTAAAACGAGCATAAAATGGTCGTTTTTCGGGTTAAAATAAAATTTACATAAAACTGATTTAAAAACTTTAAAAACTTAACCCATGACATTAAAACATCATATTATTAATAATTACGCATCTTTTTCGGCTTGATTGATCGTCTCTTGCTTGGTTTGGTGTTAAAGGTTTCGTTTAGCGTACCGACGTACCATTAAATCGAAATCCTTTTTCTGTGCTATAATTCACCTAACCCGAAGCATTAATACTTCGCAAACATCACTTAAACATTATATACTTCGTCTATAATATAATTCCCGGTTCGTTTGGGTTTCAATAATCGTTCATTGGTTAATTGTAATTCCAATACGATTCACTATATATATGAGTATGATTCATACTGTGAATCATATATACTCGTATAAACGTATTATAACTCATATAATCAGTATTAAATAACACGTAAATAGTATATTCCGGCTAGGGTATACCTGGATTTGCCGGAGTCGTTACATTCTCCCCCCGTTATAAAAATTTCGTCTCGAAATTTTACGCGACAACTACTTCCTTTTGAGGAAATAGGTGGGGGTATTTCTTCCGAAATTCGTCCTTTCGTTCCAAGTAAATTCTGGGCCTCGTTGCGAATTCCATCTAACCTTGACCAACGAGATCTTATTATGTCTAAGTTGCTTGATTTTCCCGTATACTATTTCTATGGGCTCCTCTACAATGTTGAGCCTATCACTTATTTGAACACCCTCTAAGGGTAACACCGATGTCTCATCCGCCAGACATCTTTTCAAATTTGACACATGAAACACATTATGAACTGCACTTAGTTCATCAGGCAGTTCTAATCGGTAAGCTACAGGACCGATTTTTGCAATAATATCAAATGGTCCAATATATCTCGGGGCTAACTTCCCCGCCTTGCCAAATCTAACCACACCCTTCCACGGTGATACTTTCAAAAACACTTTATCACCTTTCTCGAATGATAACGGTTTTCTACGGGTATCGGCATAACTCTTCTGCCGATCCCGTGCGGCTTTCAGATTGTTCTTAATTTCAAGAATCTTGCTGGTCGTCTCCAGGACCAGATCCGATCTAATGACCTGCGAGTCACCCACTTCGGACCAGCAAAGTGGTGATCGGCACTTACGTCCATACAATGCTTCATAAGGTGCTGCCTTTATACTGCTATGGTAACTGTTATTATAGGAAAATTCAACGAGTGGGAGATGTTGATCCCAATTTCCCTTAAAGT
>NW_027506823.1:0-26563 GCF_021521415.1 Bidens hawaiensis
AATCCAACGTCCAAAGTAGGGCACCGGTAAGGGAGCCTTACACCACCCCCATGAAGCGCCGCGCCACGCGACCACCAAGAGGCAGGGGGTCGCGCGTGGCGGCCTTAGGTCTGCACATATATTCGTTTTTTCCTTGATGTTTTGTGCTTTGCTTGTTTGTTTAACCAACCTATTTGCATGTAAACATGAAAGAGAACCTTGCAAAGAAGCTTTGACCCTTACCCTATATATACACACCCATCTTCTACATTTTACATTTGCTCTTACTCCAAATTCTCTCTCAATTCTTAAGATCTAAAGGTTGTTCTTCATGTTCTTGGTAGTTTGACCTTCCAAAGTCAAACTAACAATAGTCTTTCATTTTAACTAACTTGCTAACCCTTATTAATACTTGTTTATGGTTGTACAACATATATATAATATATACCCCTTGTTACCTTTGGTAGTTGCTTCTCCGATCTTGGTCGGCGAGGTTTCGAACCTTGTAAGGCAAGGCTTCATGGAGGACTTACGTGGTCCTTGTCATATATATTCCGCACCTAACAATCTAACTTTATTATTGCTTACTAACCATGATTAACATATACTTATATTGCTTATTTATCAAGTTCCATGGTTATGGGTTCTAAGAGTCTATGCTTCGGTTTAACCGTAAATAGCTCTAAAAAACCGAACTTTGCTTACTAGTTTTGTTAAATAATTGTTTAAACATGCTTATTGTTAAATTTAAGTTTCTAAAATCATTTTTACAAGTTCTGTGATATTTGGGCATGTGGAAACCATCTATGAACTTATTGTGAGATGGAAACCGAACCAAACCGAACTTTTGTTTAAAGATTTATTGTTAACTTTTGGGTTTAAAACTTAAGTTTCATCATTTATAAATTATTATACAAGTTCTTTGATATTTGGGTATGTGGAAACCATCTAGGAACTTATTGTGAGATGGAAACCGAACCAAACCGACTAAACCGATTTTCACTCGCTTAAGACACACAAGTGCGTTTTTAGCTATCAAGACTTGTATAAATCTTCAAAATACTTTGTAAACTGATTTTAATTATTTTCTTAAGTACTTGGAAATGTTGGATCCAACTTGATTTTATAACAAAGTTTGGACCGACAAAACCGAACACTTGCTTAACGGACATTATTAGTTCTAAAACAATAGAACTACGTACTTGGTTAAGTCTTATTATATTTTATTGAGTTATCTCATAACATTCATTATTTTGGAAGGTTGACTTTGTGTTTGACCAATTATCAAGACCCGAACCAACAACGAGAAACACTCGTTAAAACCCGTTTTAGTATCTTTATCCCAAAGGGACTTGCATTCTTGCATTTTACCCACCTTATTACTTAACATATGTTGAGTAAATATTGAGGTTAGATACTTTAGCTCGGTTTTGAGCAAACTTACATTTTTAAAGGGTTATCATTATAAGTTCTTAAATATTTACATTTTTAAACCTTAAACTTTAAATTGCGGAAGGGAGAGGATAGGCGAATCAGTAACTGAAATGAAAGCTGGAGTCAGACAGTCAGTTGGAGAGCTAGGATGAAGAAATAGGAAGGGGTATTCGAAAGGCTTTGAGAAGAGGGGCAACAATGAAGATGCCGAGAATGGCCGTGTCTATGGGGATTACCGGTCTTAGTAAGAATCTGTTGCAAATGCATGTGAGGGAGGAATGCCCGCATTAAGATTTAAAACTTGTCGTCTACTTGAAGGAAATGTTTGGAACATTTGTAATTATTTACATTTAATTTATTTTAAGATTTCTTAGACAACCTTTCATATACAAGTTTCTCTTTCACCTAGACCTTGCTCGTTCAACCTCATCCATCCGGTTACCCTTCATGTTACCGATCAAGTTTATTACTTGAACGTGAGTACTTTTCATACCCCGTTTTCTATATTTCGTTTTGGGGGTGATATTTCATACTTATTCAAACTACATATTTTATACTTGACTCTTAAACCACAAACTTTATTATATACTTTACTTAAATAAATGCTCGATTTTGTGTTCTATGCTTACATGCTTATATGCTTATGTGTTTACCGATTTTGGTTGGTTGATTCATAAATCTGTGAACTAACTTGTATTCTCTTTTAGCACGGTGTCGTTAATATATTCTTATTAACGATCTCATATTAAATCCGTGAACTATCTGGTATTCTCTTATAGCACGGTGTCGTTAATGTGTTAACGATCTCATATAAAAATCCTGAACCATATGGTATTCTCTTATGGCAGGTGTCGCTAACGTAATTCTATTAGCGATTTTATCTATTTATCCAAATTATTGCTATTATTTATTGTTTCGTATACAAGTTGTGGCTTTTTCTTATTATGTACATACTTGTTCAAAAACTATGAAACTGCTCACCAACCTTTGTGTTGACAAACTTTATTTTATGCAATGTTACAGGTTTGACTTTTGTTGGCTCGAGGACTTGACGAAAAACATTATCAAGACTATTAGGATATTAGCAAAAACGAACAATACATATATTTGTTTACTTGTATTCAATTTGTTTTGTATGAACATGATGTGTTGTTTATTGATTTTATGAAATAAAATGAGTTGATTAAATATTGTCACTTTAATAGTGTCTTGTGTTTTGGGCAATCCATTGTACCCCGGCATGTTCCGCCGCCTTTGGTCGGGGTGTGACAACAACCTTCCACCACCTTGCAAGTCAGTTAACCTTCACCATTTCTGGCGATGGGTAACTAAGGTTTTGGAACAAAGGTATTTTTAATTGAATGCTTGTCTAGGTCAGTAACTTTTTTCTTTATGAAAACAGCTTTATGTTTCGATTGTGATAGGTAGATTGAAGTTGTATAGTGAATCAGAATCGGTATTTGAACCGGAGTTTATTTTGCTTAAATTTGAACAAAATTGTAATTATGTTGATTTAGCTATTGTTTTACAAAGTTTGAAACCTAAGGTGTGACTGAAACGATTTCAATAATGTTTTGACTTTTACGCTTTTAGTTTTGATTGACTTGATTTTGGTATTGATAATTTGATCTATGGTGACTATGCTTTGTAATGTACGGAAAGATAAGATGTTGCACACAATGTGTTTAATAAAATATCACAATGAAGATGTGAACTTTGAAAGCATAAAAATAAGGAAAGATTTAGTGGTTACATGTAAAATTCGCATAATATTTGAGGTATTTTTTAAGGATTTATGTTGTATAGTTTAAGTTATTTTAATGATAATTTATAATAGCGGTTATGGTTGGAATGATTAAAGCTTAGTAGCTAAGGCAATTATTTTGCTTTTGACCTTTGTTATTTGGTTAATTATAAACATAAACACATAAAAAATACGTATTATTCAACATCATAACATCAAATCATTGTTGTCAACATCGAAGTGTAAAGGAAATATATATAAAAAACATGTTTTTACATGTAAAAAAATCGTAGTGTTTCGTGTAAAATTCTTGTTTTACACGTAAAAAAACTCATTTGTAGATTTAGTTTGAGTATCGATGCAAAACTCGTTTGCATACCACTAAACAATTTGACCAGTTACTCCGCTACCCATTTTGATTTTTGCCAAATCAATTTGTTGGCTTTCTTTGTTATCTTTATTTTGTGCAGATTTGTTGTTTTCGCATTATCGTTATAAACTAGTATAAAATGACTTGTACTTATTTTGAATTCATACATGTATATATATGTTAGCAAATCTGCCTTTTAAAGGTATATACTTAAATCCATATTGTTGTTTCAATGTTGTATCTTTTCTTAAAGTGTGTATATTAGTATCTGCAACGCCACTTAATGCTGATCATGAACAGTTAAACAAACATTTATGCCCTGCACGACCTTCAGAAGAGGTAACATCGATAAATATTTGCATTTCGCATTCTTGTATATTGTACATAAGTTTTCATGAAATATTTGACCATTTTGGTGCACTCTCAGGTTACTTACCAAGAACAATAGCCTTAAGTGCGCGTCAAGGGTCCATTGCCTTAAGCATGGATTTTCATCCTTCTCACCTAACATTACTTCTTGGTATGATTTATCAATATCTTTGACTTTTGATTTGTAGAAGGTTGACTTCATATATATATATATATATATATATATATATATATATATATATTCTGATTTCAATATTGTACTTGGATTTATCACTGGGGAAGTCACTCTTTGGGAAGCCAGGTCACATAAATAACTGGCATCAAAGTCGTGCATGGTATGAGATATGTTATCATGTTCGTTGTCCTTTTAGGTTTGGTTATATCTTTCGTCTAATTATTTAAAAACCATCTCCCGTTTCTTATTTTCATTTTAGTTGTAATAGTTAGTTAACCATCTTAGTGTCATGATGTTTATACATTGTATTCCAAACTTACAGCTAACTTTAAGGTATTATACATATTTTTCATTGCAAGTAGTTTTCTATTAAATCCCACTACTAAAGTCCACTGCTATCAAGTGATACATCATACACGTCTTTTTGCACATATATGAAAATGATACTCAATAAAAGGTTTAATTATTAGTCTTAGGGTAATATTTTATTAGTTGTATTTTTGTGAAATTCGAGTTTAAGCTTATAAACTCACAAACTCTAAATGTGGCTCTGGAGATTAAAAATTGTAAACCTCAATAGTACCTAACCATTTTATTGTACCAATTTAGTGTATTTATATATTTGTGGACAAATTTATGTCCTATTGATTTTATATATTTATTTTATTTCCTTTTTTATTATTCATGCAGGAAACAATATGTAGGTCGGTCGTCCTTTTATGCAAGCATTAGCAGATTACCAAATATTTTGGTGATATACCTTTTGTGTCTATTGTAATAGTTACATATGACATAAATTTGTCTAACTTTTTTTAATGGTTTTTCTAAACTTATTTTGGAAATACACCTTTTGTAGTACTTGAATAGGATATACAATTATCTTACCTTTGTAATGGTTGTTTAAACTTAAATATGATGAAAAAAAAAACCAATCCCGTCGTGGAGCACCGGAAACTTCAGTATTAACCATAAAATACCGTATATCAACAACTTTGTTGTTGTATAAACATCGATTAACTAATAGAACTATAAGGTTCATCCATGCCGCAAATCGCAGAAAAAATGCCCATTTCCTTAACATTTTTCGTGTAAAACAACACGTTTCATTAAGATTTTATATGTAAAACAACACTTTTCATTAACATTTTACATTTAAAACAACTTTCATTAAGTTTTATCATGTAAAACAACAATTTTCATTAAAACTTTACATGTAAAACAATACTTCCCATTAAGATTATACACGTGAAACAACACGTTTCATTACATTTTTACATGTAAAGTAAATAATTTTCGTTAGCATTTAAATGTAAACAACATTTTTTCAATTACATGTAAAATGACATTTTATTTCAATATTTACATGTTAAAAGACACTTTTCATTCTTATTTTACATGTAAAACAACACTTTTCAATAAGTGTTTTCATATAAAGCAACAAATTTCATTAAGTTTTAATATGTAAAAAAACAAGCTTCATTAAAATTGTGCATGTAAAACAACAGTTTTCATTAAGATTTTACATGTAAAATAATACATTTCTTTATTATTTTACATGTAAATTAAATAATTTTTCTTCAAATTTTACATGTGAAACAACACTTTCATCAAGATTTTACAAGTAAAACAACACTTTTTATTAACAATTAACATGTAAAACAACATTTTTTATTAACATTTAACATGTTAAATAACAAATTTCGTTAAGTATTCAATTGTAATAAACAAGTTTCATTAATATTTTACATGTAAAAAAACAATTTTTATTAAGATTTACATGTAAACAATGCTTTTTACCCTTTACATTTTAAACTACAAATTTCATTATGTATTTATATGTAATAGACAAGTTTCACTAAAATTTTACATGTAAAACAATAGTTTCTATTAAGATTTTACATATAAAACAACACTTTTCATTCATATTTTACATGTTAATTAGAGAGAAGTGTATGATGAGTGGAATGAAAAACATATTCTTAGGCTATGCGTAGTGGAGGGGCTACAAATTGGGGCGTTTTGCGCCGTGTGGCGCCCAGTCAGCAAGGGATGAGAATTTGTTTTTGGGTTGTAATGGTGTAGGGGCTACAATAGTAATATATATATATATATATATATATATACTAACAGGATACCCGCGCGATGCGGCGGACGACGCAAATTTACAACGTGGTACTCGTTTTATATTGGTCGGAATAGGTTCAGTTTGTTACCATAATAGCTTGGTTTTTCTTTAGTATGCACTCTTTTAAAATGATCATGTTTCATGCAGGTCTTATGAGATATAGTAACAGAGGAGTTAAGAAAAATACAAATTAAGAGGCTTTTGTATAATTAGAAGTGACTCAAAAAAATTTAATTACCATTTTGAAGGCAATAATCGAGTAACTGAAAATTTAAGAGGCCAGTAAAGCACAATTGTTGATTTCATATGAGCAATACAAGAGTATGTCCCTTCGTTAATACGCCTCAAAAGTAAGCTCAAATTAAAAATTCACCGAAAGGTCTATTTGTTCTACCAGAAGATTAATCAAAAGAGAAAATCACCGGATTACTACATAAACTCGATTTTAACAATGTAAACCATCAGAAATCTAAATTTCTTATTATCAACCTTCAAAATCGATCCATTACAAACAAAAATAACACACATTGACCACGAGTTTACTCACACAAGCTGACCCATTTAGTTGAGAATTTTAAAGTATAAAAGTGCATTATAGCCCATGATCTAGATAACCTATCTGATCCATCAGAAACGAAAATAACACACACGGCTGTTTACAATGTGGCACTCTTTTATTTTCGTGATATATTCTTATTTTTAGAATATTCTACAAAACTTTTTTATCTTATTTTAATTTAAAAGTTTTTAAATTAATATGCATTTATTAAGATGGCTAGCTGCAATAACCCAAATTGAATCAAATAAACATCTTATTTTACCAAGTTGTAGACTATAGTTCAAGTGTTTATCCATGAGTAAACAACTAAACGGGACAATCTAGGTTACAATGGTAGCCTGCTGATGCAACTTCAGTTTCGCAATTAGAAAGGGCAAGTTTTGGTATAGATTCCATACATAATCTGCAATATATAAAATGTAGAATAGTAAGAAATTTTATTCCATTCTAAGTAAATAAACGATTTAAAATACACTAAAAATGTGCAAAAAAGAAAGTAAAAGAAGCAACAACATATACTTGTCTATAAAATGATTAATGCATGTGTATACAAACCTTATGAGCATCCTTTGACTAATGACCCTTATGAGAAATCAGATTTAAGGCTCTTAAATGGCTTCTGATCCCTGTCATAACTCGAGTTAATCCGTTCCTAATCACATGGTAAATTTATTTTTAGTCATAAAAACTTAAAATAAATAATTCGCAGAGACAAAAACAATTAAAATTTCGCATACTTCTGGTTAAAGATTGGAAAAACTTACATACTTCTATAAATGTTCGGTTGCCATAACTAAGAATTGCAATTTCAACAAACAAATCAAATATCTTATATTTGTTCTAGATGGTCTCATATCAATCTCATCAGAACTTTCGAATTGGAATCTATAGGTCCATAACTATAAAAGCAAGTAATTACTAACAGCAACAGAAATACATAGTGCTAAAACCCCCCTACTCCATCATGCACTTAACAAAAAAATTATAATACAACTTTAAAAAATAATAACCTTTCCATGTTCGCGATTACCTTGATCTTTTCTAAAAATATATTTTCTAAAATGTATTTGGAAAAAGTGGTGGTTATTTTCAGAGTTATAAAAAATCTCAATTCCCAAACAACCAAGTCACTCGTAGTGGTTCAATTCTGTATTTTCGGTTTTTGTTGATCGCAAAACCGAACCAAAAAATCGTCCATATACAGCCATAACGTCACACTCGCATATACATGTCCTAAATTTGGCCATTCCATGATTATTTCACAACCCGTCCTTTTCAGGTAGGGTTGTTCAAACAGCTTGCGGGTCAGTACTCACTCAAAATCAGCCCACAAATTAACAACCCAGCTGATGTGAGCTTGATCTTATTTAAGTTAAGAAAGCCATTTTAGAAGCCTATTATAGGGGAAAAAAACTTTCTTGGTTATATCTATCTAAATGTACAATAATTACAAAACGTAAAACTTTAAAGATAAAACTGGCTTGAGCTTTATCCAAGCCAAGCCCAATCCCGAGCCCAAATTTCAGCAGGTAAAGAGTTTTGAGATCGAGATGAAGTTGGCTTAGCTCGCTTATTAAGCAACCCAATTTCTTAGTAGGAACGAAACTGAGGTTTTTTTATGAGTTATGCTACCTCCGGGTTCATTTGATTTAATAACAATAAGACATCTAAAAAACAACATTCTTCACTTATAAAGCCAAAACTTGCTTTACTTAAAATACCAAAATTAGACAGTAAAATTATAAGAAACGAAAGATTAAAAAATCAAATTTGCAATCACCTGAATTCAACGTCTTTGACATGTTCATTGAAGAGATTTCCAAGTTCTTCAGCATTCAACCGTGCACATATACCTAAACAACACAACAATCCAAATAGAAATTTATGTGCACACAACAGAAATGTAACAATTGAATGTCTACTTAAAGAAAAAATACACACATATACATTTTGTGTCACATTAACTAACCTCGGTTTCAGGAATCTCTTGCAAGAACCATTATGGACCATTTTTTTCAGCTAACCTGCAAACAAGAAAAGTCAGTTATTGGTTTCTATAGAAAACTATACTATGACTTTTGTTGTAAACTTGAGCACAATTTACAGTTTTCAATTTTAACAGATGAAGCCCAAAATGCCCTAGTTAGGGTTCATGCAAGATGTCAATGCAATCAATAAATATCTTTTGCTAAAAGATACATATATTCGTGCTATTATGTTCGTAACTATAGGGGTGTACATGACTACATGAATTAAGCTAAACCAGACTCGTCTAACAGATCAAGTGAGCAAGGGCGGTACACAAGTTTTGCAACATAATAATGATAAAAACTTCCAAAATAAACTATTGTAAATTGACTATAAGCAAACAAGTTATATAGAATATGAGAAAATCATCCAAATGCAAGTTATATTTAAAATGTAAGCGATTATTATTTTCTTAACAAACAAATAAATTATTTACATATTCAAAGATGAGAGGTAATAGACTAACAATCATACAGAGATGAGATGAAAGATCAAACTCCTTTAAACACAACCCTAAGTCTGTAAGTGGTGTGCCTATAGATTAGCCGTTGTTGATTTCTGGTTTTGTACGGATTTTAATGAAAAAGAACACTGAATCTGAAAGTTGTCTGTAATTGTAGAAATCATGTCAAACAGAACACCAAATTTCAATTAAAATAGGCACATGTAATCCATTATAGGACGTAAATTAGGGCACATATTACCATATCACATTTAGGCTGAAAATTTAATAATAGTCTACCACAATCGCTATTAACATATCATTACAAAATCAAGACAAAATTACCTTTTCTCCATCATCAACGACATCGTGTCAGTTTATACCTAACATAAAATGCATCAATCATATTAGTAATCACTCGATTCAACAGCAAAATGGATCATAAACAGTAAAATTAACCCTTCTAGCCAAGAATCATTCCAAGCTCTGAAAAATTAGGAGAAAACTGTTAACATTATCTTCCTCATTCATGTCTTATACGTATAATCTAATATTTAGCTCAAGAACCCACAAAAAATTAGGTTTTTTAGGTTTTTTTTCTCCTCCCATCATTTTTCTCTTAAACCATCTCCCACGATTAGTTCTCTAAGAGAGTGTGTGTTTTTATTATTATTTTTTATTTTTTTATCATAGTTACAAGAAACAACTTAATTTGTGACAACTTTTGAAATACATAATAGTTTTCTACAAATTACTTTGATTAAGAACACACGATGCATTGAGATAAAAACAAAGGATAATTACATTAACACACTTTATCTTTATAGTTGTTTATACACTGTGCCCTTAAACTTCAATCAAGTACAATAAAAAGTCCCCAAATTTCATATGTTGTCTCACATTAAATTCTTTTAACTAGCAGGCGTCAAATTTATCCCTAAAACATAACAAAACCGAAAACTATGATTTACTAAAAAGAATAAAAATAAAAAAAGCAATCTTTGAGTTGGTAGGCTGTAAATATAAGTATAAATACATATGTATTTTTACAACTAGGTTATTGACCCGTGGACGTCACGGGTGAAAATATAGAAATCGTCTAATAAACACATATAATTTTAACCGACAATATTGCCCGTTTTTGAAAGTAAGTTCACTGATCTTGTCTAAAATCAAAGGATAGACAAAATCTATTAAATCATATATTGGATATAATGAATTGTTAGTTAGAAGATCATCGGGAATTTGTACATTCATTCATCGTCATTTGGAACCCCCCCCCCCACCCCCAACATTCCCTTAACCTATATCCAATAGTTAATTCGCAAGTTATTTTATCTCTTCAACATGTAATGATTGACATTCAACTGTGAGCCTCGTGTTTTTTTTGATAGTTTAAGTACCTTTTACTTTGACAGAATGTAAGGAGAACCAATTGAAGTGTAATTTAAAATAAACACGAAAAAAGTCTATACAGTTTAACTATTTATTTAACAAAAGTATAATAAATTTAGTATTTACAACTCCCTAAATACTTCCTTTTATACAAGGTTTATACTTTAATTTTTAGCGTTTCGTTGTTGTCAAAGATCAATATAAAAATGAATAAATTGGTTTTTTTAATAGCTAATAACTAAAGAATTAGAAACATCAATTGGCTTATATGACTTGTTTAACGATTCATGATTGACTTGAACTTGTTTTGACTTGAATTCAAGATGCTAATAACCCATATTAGCTCAAACATGTTCTAAATCATGGCACAAACTTGCACAACAATACATTTTGGCATGCCTTAACTACATATCCATATGGATGCTAATAACAGTCCGGATGTGGCAACCATTCGATATAGTGGCGTATTTTATTTTTTTCGTTAGTAAGATACTAATTATGTATTCATCTTTTAATACATACAAAAGGTGAATAAAATAATTTTTAGTGATTCTTAAATATTTAGTAGTTCTCATCGAGCCCAACGGTATGTATAAATCTTAAAATATTAGTTTTAGTTATTGATCTATATTGATAATCTTTATATCCACAAAGACAAGTGTCTCCAACATATGATATATTGATAATACAAAATCAAATTGCGCATTATATTCTTTTCACTAGCAGACGTCAAATTTATCCCTAAAACATAACAAAACCGAAAACTATGATTTGGTAAAAAGAATAAAAACAAAAAAGCAATATTTGAGTTGCTAGGCTACAAATAACTAAATATAAGTAAATCTACTATTATAACAAACAAAAATAATGTTTGTGCCACATGGCACTTAATTGACCTATTTTTGTGACAAGTGGCACACTTATCTTTTAACCTTTAATAATTAATTCTCAATTTTTCTAACTTAAAAAAATCAATTAAAACCTTCCTTAACAAGCCTCATCTATGTATCACATCAGAAGTTTCAAACCCTAATGAGATAGAAATAAACGTTCAACGTTGTTTACACACCAAATTTTTGATCTTCAAATCGCTATGTTTTCAAACCCATGCATGTTTATATTGTTTTCATACCCCAAATCCATGTTCCATCAATTTCATACCATAAGTCCATATTTCATTAATTTCATACTCCAAAGTCCAAATCTCTATTCCATTCGGTTATCATATCTTTATTTCCTCCAAAATTCCTATTCCGATTGTATCCAACACTAATACTACCCTAAATATGTATTTTCCAATTGAAGCATATGATAGAAACCGATTATTTATTCGATTAACGCCTCCATATGTCGATTTATTGTATGTTCACTTTTGAATGTGATGGCCTTCCCAAAAACTGACTGGAAAAGGGCGTATGCGGCTGTTCATTGTTTATTAAGCAACACAAATTAGTGTGTTTTTACTTCAATTACTGGGTCGATTGGTTCTATTTATTGGATCATCGGGTACTTGAATGATGAAATATAATTTAATCTTACTGTCATATACAGATACACGTTTTTGATAGATCAATGGGGCCAAGTTTTTTTAGAGTTGTTCTCCATGCACACAAAAATTAGCTCGTAAACATCTCTTTTAGTTATTATTTACTTTATACAATTTTTTATATGAATGAAAAACTTGGATTAATTATAACTATTTACATTTAATTTTGGTTTTACAGACTAGATATGCATAATTTTCTAATCAGTATAGCAATTTTCAAAATAATTATTGTCGTGTTAGTTAATTTATCAATTAACAATTTTGAGTTGATCTATACTCATAGTATGTTGATAGAAGTTTTTCAATTTTGAAGCATGCGAAAATGTGAGAGAAAATAGTTAATGGCTTCATTGGATCATTGGATCTAAGTTCTTTTGGCAATAAAGTTACTTACAAAAATAAGATTTTGATTTATATTTTATTGTGGTAAGAAAGTAGAATCTACCTGGGGTGTTATAGTAAATTGGTAAATTGTCATTTTATTTTAGACAAATGCAACTCAAAGTATAAATATAACATTTTTTTTAACTTACTCTACTATTGTATATTTGAGTAGGAACATACACAAATTTCTTAAATATAATTTATGTTTTTGTTAGTATTATTAACCTTCATGTCTGATGAGAAACCAGAGTCTATACATTATGTATCGGAGATTGTTTTGAAGGAAAAAAAAAGAAATCCGAGAGCTGGACAAATAGAAGATGAAAAATTGGAAAAACATGTCAAAAAGTGATAATTTTGTTTTTAAGAACCCTAGATTAGATATAAATTTTAGCGTTACACACGTGTTTTTAACCTGGTAAATCATATGTATTTTTACAATAATAATAATAATAATTATTATTATTACTATATGCCGTACAAAGTTTGAAGGCTTTTGTATTGTCTCAGTTGGTGAGTCGCGTTGCGTCGATATACATACGTTGCTTTCTTCCTTGCTTATCGAACAAATCAATCAAGGTATTTACTTCATTATTATTATTATTATTTAATTCATTATTATTATTATTCATTCAATTCAATCAATTTCATCGATTTCGCCTAATTCTTTTCCAACCGATGCTTCGATTCTGACCTAGACGATGATTACTGTAGCTTAATTTAGCTATCCAATTCAATTCTAGGTCTTGATTACACGTCAATTTAGGTTTTTTGAGATTCAATTTTGGGTATTCAATTCAATTTGCAAATTAGGGTTTCATATTTAATTTGTAATAATGTTTACTGATTAAAGGTCATTGATTTTCCCCAAAAGATACCAATTTTTTATCATTCATGTTAAGGGTTAAGACTCTCAATTGCTACGTATTATGTGCTCGGGTTGGTTGTTTTCGAGTTTTTCAGGGTCGGGGTAGGGTTAAATAACACACCCCCTATTCTGACTGTGGCATTTTTCTTGAAATTGAAGGTTCTTTTAATCTAAAATTGTCACATTTTATTAGGGTTTGATGTTTTGCGTAGTGAAGTTTGCAATGTTGACTGATTACAGTTCATTGGCTAGATACAAATTATATCATTGATTTTCAAAGTTAAACTCACTATTGCACAATTGATTCTGTTTTTGTTGCATATTACACATTGCCATTCTTCTTTTCTACCATTTGACTTCAAAAATTAATTTTTATCAGGGAAAACTGAAGGTGAATCTTTATACATATGAAATTGTAACATTTTATCAGGGTTTAATGAAATTTGCAATGTTGACTGATTAAACTTGATTTTGATTGATTTTTCTCTAAATAGACCAATTTCATCATTGATGTTAATAGTTAAAATCAATACTGCTCAATTGATTGTGTTTCTGTTACATATTATAACATTGGCATTCTTCTGTTTGTAGCATTTGACTTAAAACTGAAGGTGAATCTTCATGTATTAGGAACTGTTACAGCTGGTTATGAAACATATTGTTTGTGGAAGCCAAGAGGATAAAAATGAATTTGCAAGCTCCAATAGCAGGACAGTACTCAAGGCAGGTTTCGAATCAAGGCGGGACTTCGTTGCCTGCTATACAACAGCAACAGAATATGATGCAGAACTCTGAAGGTGGGCCGCGTGCTCAAATAACTGTGGAGGCAAGACAGTTTATAACAGAAAAGATGTAAGTTGTTTTTCATTGTATTTATATGAAAAACATGTTTTTTTGTGTGTAGGAATTTATGTATGCCTAAAGTGCCTGATTGTCACAAATTTACTATACTAGTGTTTGATGAAGTTGTTGAACGTGTTAGGAACTATCAACAACATTTAGTTGGTACTTTGTTTGTTTGCTTGTTTGTTTAGGCTACAAATACTTATATTCTATTAAGTTACTTTTGTACAAGGTTAATGAAGTGTTTTGTTGTTTTGTTTGTGTCTGTTTGGTAAGAAAAGGGTTGCTAATAAGTGTGTTTGGAAGTTGAGAAAGCAACAATCATTGAAAATCAGTGATAATAATGTTTACGTATTGGCTTCTTTGTTTATTGTATCTTTGATATGTGATAATAACATTAAATCAACTATTGCTTCTGCATTCTTGTAATGTTGAATTGCTGACGAGGAAACCCAATTTTGGATAAAAAAAAGCTTGATTCTCATCTTTTTTATAATATCTTGAAGCATCATAGATCAATTTTAATATTTAGTTCAGATTTATTTTTTGCAATGTTCTTCATGAATTAGTGTTACACGATGTCTTTTTCTTGATCATTTCCTGATGAAAAATATAAATTTTGTTCTAGCTATAAGTTTATCATTCAGCGAGTAAATCGAGAGAATCCTCCAAAAGGTATAACGGATATTGTCAGACGATTGGAGGCTGGCTTATTCAAAGATGCTACATCAAAGGTTTGCTAATTATTTGCCTACGTAACATATGATTTATTTTCACTTGATGTCTTCATATTGCAGTAATATATATACACTCATATTAAATTAATGGTAATTTTTTCTGTTAGGAGGACTATTTGAATTTAGAAACACTGGCAAACCGTTTACAAGCTCTGCTTAAACGAGGCAGCAGTCAAAATCAACGATATCAACAACAAAGCAATGCTAATGTTCCAATGGGAACAATGATTCCAACACCTGGCATTCCACAAAGTGGAAACTCAAATAACATGATGTCATCAGTTGCCAATCAGAGCAGCTTTTCCATGAATACCCCTGGGCCTTCTAGAAGCATGCATACTGGGTCATTTGATGGTATTTATTCTCTTTCTGGTTCTTACAAGTTTATTTATAATATTTTCATCTTTCATTAGAGCAATGTACAATTGTAGATTTGTATCCACTTTTTCAGGAGGTTTAACAGACGGATCTCAACAAGCGATGTCTAATTTTTCATTACCGGGTGGTGGACAAAGAATTAGCAGCCAAATGATGCCTACTCCTGGATTTAATAATAATAATAATAACAGCACAAGTAACCAATCATATGTGAAAATGGAGCCGACTAATAATGTTTCTGCTATTTCAAATGGTGACTCGGCAATGGTGACTCAGCCAATGCAACAGAAGCAACAAGCTGGTGCTCAAAACAGCAGGATCTTGCATAACCTGGGAAGTCATATGGGTGGGGGGGTAAGGTCAACTCTGACTCAAAAACCGTATGGGTTTCCAAATGGGTCGTTAAACGGTAACTTAGGGATGATGGGTAAAAGTTCACAGATGGTTAATAGTTTGGGTAACTCCGAAGGGTTTTTGACAGATTCTCTTTATGGAAACTCTTCTAAACTAATGCCACAATATTTCGATCAACATCAAGGACAGGTTTCTCAGGGTACTCTTTCTGCACACATACATATATGCTTTTTTTTTTTGGGGGGGGGTCATTTTGGATTGACTTGAAACGTTTTTGGCTATTTTTTGCTCATTGTGTGTTAAAGATATAACTACAGAGAATATTTGGCTTGTAAATGAACTGAATGGACACGAAAGGAGAATGTTCTTGTTTGTTTGTTTGTTTAACTTTAATTGAACAAACACGAACAAGTAAATGAACAGACTTTTCTTGTTCGTGTTCGTTCGTTAAGAAAATGAACATGTTCATTTATGTTTGTTTGTTAACAATATAAATGAACAGTTAAGAAAAGAACATAGCTAAACATAGATGAATTTAAATTATTGAGCTAAATCTAGTTAAAAGTATTGTGACTAGCAATGTGCTCAGCTTGAAAAGCTATTAAAACTAGATTAAGTTGTAATGGGCCAAAAAGTTTAAATGGATGTATTATTGAACTTAAACAAACATAAATGAATGTAAAGTTGTAAAACGAGTTTAAATGAACAAAAGAGACACGTGTCCTTGTTCGTTCATTTAACTAAATGAACAAATATTTTTTTCATGTTCGTACGTTTATTAAATAAACAAACATTCTGCTGAATGGTTTATGAACTGTTCACTGAATGTTCAGTTTGTTTGCACGTTTAGAGAATATTGTTTTCACAACAATAATCTATTTGTGAATGAAGTGATTTAGTAGGTTGTATGTTGAAAATACACTTTGAATGACTTCGGACATGTTTTCTTTTTTACTAAATCTTTTGATTCATCTCGTGTGACCCTTTAGAGATAAAATGATCTGAATTATCTTAAATTTGTTAGGTGATGGATCAGGAAACTTCTTTGTCCCAACAACCTCATCTGCATCAATAATGAATATGAACCCTAATTTATCGACATTACAAAGGACAAACTCCCCGTTGCTGGTTAATCAGTCAAACTTGCACACTTCTGATCAGTCTGCAGGTGTGAAGTCTTCGATGGATCAATCAGAGGAGATGAACTTTCAGTCTCAGCATTTACAGAATCAGCAACAGCTCATTCAATATCAAAGACAACAGAATCAGCAGAATCAACGTTTACCATATGGGCAATCTCAGATGATATCTGATCTGGGTAATAGAGTTAAATCAGAACCACACGCTTATCATCAATTCCAGTCATCCAGAGGTGGTCAGTTACATGCTATTTCATCTGGTTCTCAAGATATGTCTGTAGTAATGCCACAAGCTTCAGAGAAGCAGCAGCAGATAGGTGGTCAATGGCATCCCAGATTACAAGAACCGAACAAACAATTAGGTAATTCATCAAATGAGATGAAAACTGAAGAGGGTTTTCAAGATCAGATTCAAAGGAATAGTCTGTCTTCAGAAACATCAATGGCTGCCAATGCACCAGTCGATCCATCATCTGCCCAACAAACAAAGTTCAGGAATCAAATAAGATGGCTTTTGTTCATGCTACACGCTCGGAATTGTGTTTATTCACCTGGCAAATGCCCTGCTATTCAATGCATTTTTGTTCAGAAACTTTGTAAACATATTGTGTCGTGCAATGATGTCACTCAATGCCAGTATCCTCGTTGTCATAAGTCAAGGGAGTTGCTTCATCATTATAAGCAATGCAAAGATGAAAGCTGTCCTGTGTGTGTTCCTGTAAAGCTCTTTGCGCAACAAAACAGTGTCCACCAAACAAACATCCCACCATCAGGAAATGGCTCATGTGATTATACTTCAGAAGATTTGCATCCTTCTATTAAACGGTTGAAGATCGAGCCATCACCAGCTGCTCAAAGTGAAAACCAAAACCATAACCATAACCAAAACCAGAGTCAAAACCAAAACCCTAATCCGATTCTACCCGTTTTAATCCCTGCTACATCTGAGGGCCTTCAGGATCGTGACACGTGTCAACCCTTAAAAAATGAGGTTAAACTAGAAGCTTCTACAAGTTCTATGCAAGGAACAGTAAAGATGACTAAGGAGAACAATGAGGGTGTTTCACACATGTCAAATGAGGGTACGGGTTTCCCTAAGCAAGAGTTTTTTAAGGCAGAGAAAGAGGCGGGCCCGGTTAAACAGGATGACATGGCACTTGCTGCTGAGTCATCTTCTGGGACCAAATCTGGGAAGCCAAAGATTAAGGGAGTATCGATGACAGAATTGTTCACACTAGAGCAGGTTCGAGAGCATATAACTGGTCTCAGGCAGTGGGTTGGCCAGGTCAGCTTCTAAATATAAAGATAATTGTTTCATATAACAGGTAACGCTTGTATAAATCTAAACATAATGTTCATTATTTGTTCTGTTACAGAGTAAAGCAAAGGTAGAAAAGAATCAAGCTATGGAGCTCTCCATGAATGAAAACTCTTGTCAGTTATGTGCAGTTGAAAAGCTCAATTTTGAACCACCACCAATATATTGTTCACCCTGTGGGGCCCGCATCAAAAGAAATGCAATGTTTTACACTTGGGGGAGTGGCGAGACACGCCATTTTTTCTGTATTCCATGTTATAACGAGTCCCGTGGGGACACGATAAGTGTTGATGGAACTAATATTTTGAAAGCAAGGCTAGAGAAAAAGAAAAATGATGAGGAACCTGAAGAACCGGTATTTTTTTTATTATGCTATCTTTGTTTTAAGTTTTTGTATTTTATAAATGTCTAATGTTTTTGAATCATTTTACAGTGGGTTCAATGTGACAAATGTGAATCTTGGCATCATCAAATATGTGCATTGTTTAATGGTCGGAGAGATGATGGGGGTCAAGCGGAGTACACTTGCCCTAATTGTTATGTGGAAGAAGTTGAAAGAGGAGAGCGGGTTCCACTGCCTCAGAGTGCTCTTCTTGGAGCTAAAGATTTACCAAGAACCATTCTTAGTGATCACATAGAGAACAGATTGTTTAAAAGATTGAAGCAGGAAAGATTAGATAGAGCAAGATTTCAAGGGAAAAGTTATGATGAGGTAATGTGAATGTAACCTTCTAAAATATCATATATAGCCCTAGAAACTAAGTAAAATAGCATATTCACCCATTTCATTATAAACAAGTGAGAATATTACCAATCTACCGTTATTTATCAACCGTATTTTTCTCATAATATAAGATTTGTTCATTTCATTAAAGCACCTACTATGAGTCTTGAGATTTAGATAGGGGTGTTCTGAAAGTTCGATTCAAATTCGAAAAATTCGAAATTCGACTCAATTCGAATTCGATTATCAAGGTTCGAATTCGGTTTTAAAAAGTTGGAATTCAATTCGATTCGAATGCGAGTCAAGTAAGCGAATTCGAATCGAATACGGATTTATAATGTTCGATTCGATTAAATATGCAAATTCAAATTTAAATTATACTATATTTGGGCCAAAATCTAAAATAATCCATTAGTTATATCTATCTGTAAGTCCATTATTATAACATTACCAAGCTCAAATGGTCAACAGCCTGCACTAGTTATTTCTAATATTTAACCTAACTTGAATATTACCGAGACCCTACTGATAGTTTTTGCTATTTGTGGGATTTACTGGGTATGGTTGTTGATTCACACTGAGTTTATTCGAATTCGATTCTAATTTCAAATACAAATTGAACTGAATTTCGATTTGGGCAAATTATTTGAATACGAATTCAAATCAAATTAATCAATTTCAATTCGGTTAATATGAAAATTCTGTTCATATGAAATATAAGTTATTTTAAAGAAATGACGGCAATATGGTCATATTTTAATTGTATTCAATAAACTGGGTATATATTTTATGTTAGTTTCTAGGGGTATATATGATATCTTAAATTTGGTTTGAATATATATGAAATTCTCTCAGTTTTTCTTTTAGTTACAAACTGGATCCAAATTCTGATGCTTTATGTTGTTATTAGGTTCCTGGAGCAGAAGCACTTGTTGTCAGAGTAGTATCATCTGTGGACAAAAAGTTGGAAGTTAAACCGCGGTTCCTTGAGATTTTTCAAGAGGAAAATTACCCACCAGAATTTCCATATAAATCTAAGGTATGCACATAGACAATAATAATATTTTAAGTGTTACTGCATTTATTTAATTAAAGTTCATGAATCAAGATTGACAATATACTAAACCCTGTTACTTCTTTTAGGTTGTTTTATTATTCCAGAAAATCGAAGGGGTAGAAGTATGTCTTTTTGGCATGTATGTTCAAGAATTTGGAGCTGAATGTGAGCAGCCAAATCATCGCCGCGTTTATCTCTCGTATTTGGATTCCGTCAAGTATTTTAGGCCCGAAATAAGAACTGTTACAGGAGAAGCTCTGCGTACATTCGTATACCATGAAATTCTGGTAAGTATATATATATATATATTTCCAAATTATATCTCAAATTATTATTATAAAAAAACTGAAATCTTACTATTTTCTCAGATTGGTTACCTAGAATATTGCAAGTTACGCGGGTTCACAAGTTGTTATATATGGGCATGTCCTCCATTAAAGGGTGAAGATTATATCTTATATTGCCATCCTGAAATTCAAAAGACACCAAAATCAGATAAACTAAGAGAATGGTAAGTGGTTATGTTAAATTAAAATGAATTAGTTACACATATGGTCTCTGTGGCTTGGTCATATTGCAACATTAGTCCCCATGTTTAAATATTACAACTTGAGAATTGAGATCAACTGTTTGAACGAATGTAACACTGATGGTACCTGAATGGATGAAGGTTAGCTTTTTTCGTTTAATTTTTAAAAAATGACCCAATTACTTATGGAATATTGAAAATCAAAAGACAAGTAACATATTCGAACACTCAAGTGTTGGTGAATCCCACCATTTGAAGTGATTTTTATATATTTATTTTGGGTGTTGGATCCTCTTAATTATATATATTTTTTTTATTTTTTAGTATTAAAATTTTTGATTTTATATTTTTAATAGTTAATTAAACATATGGTTCTTGTGGTATACCCATATTGCAAGTTTTGTCCTTAACTTTGAGGAATTACCTCTATGGTCCACATCAGGGATCAATGGTGTTACCTTTGTGCAACGAGTTGGTTTTTAGTTGTAATTTTTGAAACCTGGGGACTAAAGCTGCACCATGACCAAAATACCCTTAGGACTATTTGTGTGATTTGTTCAACTTAAAATGTGAACTGTTACTGACTGTCTGACGTGGATTATTGATTTTTATTATCAGGTATTTGTCAATGTTGAAAAAGGCTACAAAGGAAAATATTGTGGTGGATTTGACAAATTTGTACGACCATTTTTTTGTACAATCGGGTGAATGTAGAGCTAAAGTTACCGCATCTCGGTTGCCATATTTTGATGGAGATTACTGGCCCGGTGCTGCTGAGGATATAATATTTGAGCTTCGTCAAGAAGAAGATGGAAGAAAACATAATAGAAAAGGGCCAATGAAAAGGACCATTACAAAGCGAGCTCTTAAAGCTTCAGGTCAAACCGATCTTTCTTCAAATGCTTCTAAAGATCTGCTACTCATGCATCGGGTAATTTGTTTCTTCAACTTATTATTCACGCATTTAATTAGATACAATTTATAATATGATCATTATACCCTTTCTTTTTTCTATATACTTCAAGATGACATATTAATGCAAGTTCTAAGGTAAGGGTATAAATGTTGTTAGTTTAAATCAATTTCAGATAGCGGTGAAAACTTGCATAATATCATATTTACTCAATCAGAAAAGTTAATATCTAATATACCCATTCAAAATGCTTAAAATTTCATATTTACCCAATTCGTTAAAATACAATTTATAATAAAACCAATGTAACCTTTTTCTCCTTACATTTCTAACACTGACATTTTAATGCAAGTTTTAAGGTAAGGTATAAACATCGTAAATTTGGAAACTAGTTTATTTGATATATATATTTTTTTTGTTGGGTATATTTATATTATGTTTTTTTTTTGTTGGGTGAGTTTGATATTATTTCAAATTTCTTTATCTGATGCATAGGGATGTTTTTTCTCTCTTCAATTTATGTTTTCATAAAAAAAGGGCAATTTTATATATACAGATGAAATATTGCGTAATATTATATATACCCATATCATTAAATCCAATTTATGATATATGATTTGACCATTATACCTTGAAGGGAAAAATCCTGATTAAAGTTCACATGTGAAAAAGAGAAACAAATTTAGAGATAAAGAGAGTGAGTTAAAGTCAGTTAAGAAGAGTTTGAATTTGAATGTTTAGTCTATTAGTTAGAGCGATCGGGTTTGATCTATTTATTGGTTTGATAATGTTTTAGTTAGAATAGGATTAGGTTATTGGTTAGTTGGAATATCTAGTAAGTTTATGTTGAGTTAGAGTTAGAATAGGATTAGCTAATGGTTAGTTGGTTTATAGGTAAGTTTAAGTTGAGTTTGAGTCGGGTTATGTTTGAGTCGTATAAGCATAGGTCTAGGGATGTTTGTCTTTTGTATCAAATCGAGTTTTTTTATTGTAAGTTTATTAATCGAAAAGAGTCAATAGCTAGGTTGGCATAAAATTGTGTATTCCTTATTCATGTTTATCCTAAGATCTGATCATTCTATTTAGTTTTTTTTTGTTGTTTGTCGATCTGGGCTTAATTCACCTTGTATAAATGTCATAATTTTGGATATATCTGATATTATAATTTTGACCAGTAAATATGATAGTATCGAGTTTTTAAGGGGATATATGAAATTACTCAAAAAAAGATCATAATTATTGCATCATTACATCGGCACGAATTCTTTGATTGTAGAAATATGGATTGTCTGATACTCTGATTAATGTTGGAACTTGAAATATATTATAAACATGAATGGATTCATATTATTTAACAAGTGTGCATTTGTATAATAGTATTTTGTACATTATTCTTTTTACAGCTTGGTGAAACAATATCCCCAATGAAGGAAGATTTCATCATGGTTCACTTGCAGCACTCATGTACTCATTGCTGTCTTCTAATGGTCTCCGGGACCCGCTGGGTTTGCAACAATTGCAAAAATTTTCAGCTCTGCACTCGGTAACAACATTTTGATGGTGTTTTTAGATTTGTATTATATGTAACGTTAATTGATGGCTGTGTATGTTTGTTTCAGGTGCTATGAAGTTGAACAAACTCGGGAGGAGAGGGAGAAACATCCTATTAACCAAAGGGTCAAGCATCCACTTTATCCTGTAAGTTGGGGTCTGACTGTTGACATATTTTTTTTCTTTTCAAATATTTTCAAGCCCAAAATGGTAAGACTGAATTTTTGTTATCAAAATAAAAATGATCCACCGATTTTCTATTCTTGAGGCGCAATTTTAGGATAAAAATAAAAAGGAGTTGATTCTTTTTTTGATTTATCACTTTAAACAACTTACCTAAAAATAATAGGATGAACAAAATTAACTCCAATGTATAAATATCGACCATTGGTTATTATGCATATCACAAACCAAGAACAAAAGAGTCAAGAAGAGGTTAGCAACAGTAAAGCATGTATATTTATTATTGATTTTTTAAATTCTGTTGTTACTTCTGTTAATTGAAGGTTTAGATACATAAATTCATCATATATTTAAAAATACGTATTTTTTATTCCATTTTTTTTGTTTTTGGATTTTTATGCTCTCTTAGTTATGCTTTTGGTTGGTTTTTTATGCTTTGGCTTTGTTAATTGAAGCCACCTTTGAGTTATTTGCTGCCATAGCTCCATGAGGTTTTTGCTGAGTTCTTTAAGTGCGCCTTTTTTATTAAGCTAGGCTTCGGAGCCTTTGTGGAACACATCTGATAACTATGCATAGTTATATAATATTTAAAAAAAATATATAAAGTGGATATAAACAGCCCCTGGCGGACTGTTAAACCACCAAAGTTAAACCAAGAACAAACTTTATAAATCTCAAAACTTTCTTGGTTTGGTCGGGTTCAGTTGGTTTCAGCCATTTATCTATGCACAACTGAATTTTGAGGCTATTTCCTTATTTAATTATATTTATAATGTGTTAACTATGCAGAAGGAAATCAAAGATGTACCTATCGATACAAAAGATAGAGACGAAATTCTAGAGAGTGAGTTCTTTGATACCCGACAAGCGTTTCTTAACCTTTGCCAAGGAAATCATTATCAATACGATACGTTAAGACGCGCTAAACATTCGTCAATGATGGCATTATATCATCTTCACAACCCAACGGCTCCCGCATTTGTGATTAATTGCATAATATGTCGGCTTGATATTGAAACGGGCCAAGGTTGGCGGTGTGAGATCTGCCCTGATTATGATATATGCAATGCATGTTATCTCAAAAATAGAGGCATTGATCATCCTCATAAGCTGACTCAACATACCTCGATTGCTGAGCGCGATGCACAAAACAAAGAAGCCCGCCAACTACGAGTTGTTCAGGTAATGTATAGTCTAGGAGTGTTAATTGTGTCTGGTTGGTGGGTTCAAATGTTCAACCTGAACACAACCCATATTTTTATTTGTGTCAAAAACGTCTACGCTATCCCGCACACTTAAAAATGTCACATGGGTTAAACCGGTCATAAATGGCTTGTTGGTCGACCTGTTTAAGTAAGCAGGTTAAACATGCCAACTCTTAACATGATCTGTTTAGTTAAACAGGTCAATCATAGCATGAACCGATTAGCTAAACAGGTCGACTAGAACAAGACCTGTTTCGTTAAACAACCCAACCGGAACACGATCTGTTTAGTTAAACAGGTCAACCTAGCATTCCCCGTTTTAACTAAATAGCTCAACCAAACTGACCCATTCATGAGCATGTCAATTCAAACACGACCCATTTAACTAAACAGGTAAACCCGAAGATGACCCATTTTTTAAACTGGTTAGATATGTAAACCCAGACTCGGATTACTTCCGTGTTCTGTCAGAAATTGCCATCCTTTGTACAAGATTTCTTTTACTTATTTCTTGTAACATGGTTGGATTGATTGCAGCTAAGGAAGATGCTTGATCTTTTGGTACACGCATCCCAATGCAAAGCGGGTCAATGCCAGTATCCAAATTGTAGAAAGGTGAAGGGACTTTTCAGACACGGAATGCAATGCAAGATACGTGCATCCGGTGGTTGCCCGCTCTGCAAGAAAATGTGGCATCTTCTTCAGCTTCATGCGCGCGCTTGTAAAGACTCACCATGCACTGTCCCCCGTTGCAGGTACATTTTTATTTCTTTTATTATTGTTATTGTTATCAAGTAAGAATATATATAATTGATTTGTAATTGTAAAACAGGGATCTGAGGGGACATTTGAGAAGGCTGATCCAACAGGCGGATAGCAGGAGGCGGGCGGCTGTTATGGAGATGATGAGGCAGCGGGCGGCTGAGGTTGCTAGTAGCAGTTGATGATGAAGCTGTAAATATACAACATGAGTCAAGTCAGTGTACACTTGCAGTTTTGATTAGTTGAATTTTCAAGTGATTTTTGGAATGGGCTACATAGGGAATTAGGAATAGAAGGAACAAGCAAGTACAAACTTTTAACTTTTAAGAATATAAACAGAATTTGTTTTAAATATTATCTTATCCTGGGGTTCTTTGTATGCTAGTGACTTTACCTTAAGTTGTGCAAGTATAGTTTAGTGTCTTCTTATTTTAAAAAGCGCCTGCAATTTGCTTGGTTTAGGCCAGATTGAACACCATAAGCACATTGTAAATAAATATTTTTTTCTAAAATGTTCTACAAAACTAGATTTTAGTATGAATTGAGTAAATTACCTAACTACCCATGCGCTAGAGTTGATCAAAAAAACCGGTTCCTGGAACCGAACCAGTGGACCCGAACCGGAACCGAACTGGTTCCTACCCATTTTTGGTAGAAACCGGACCCTATCTGATTCAACCCGATGATCCGTGACCGGTTCTTGCGTTTCTGAGTGGGGGCGGGTAGGAACCGAACCGGAACCGGTTTCTAACCACCGGTTCTAGCCGTTGGATCGATTAAGCCGTTAAAAATCGTTTTTTTGGCCGTTTTTTGACCGTTGGGGTCAAAAATAGCCGTTTTTTTTGCTCCCCCAAGCACCCCACTACTAGTATAAATAGGTATTTGGTGTCATGGGTTCATCACAACACTCAAAACGCAAACCCGAACGCAAAAAAATACAAAAAAACGCTATTACAACGTTTTGAGTTCTCTAATCTCTTGTTTTCTCTTCTTCTATATTCATATTTGTTGTTATGGCTGCCTCACAATCATCGGTTGGTCAAGGTTCCAACGCCGAACCAAGTTTCGTTCGTATTGTACCTCATAATCGTAATCAAGAGATTTGGTGCAATTGGGATTTGGTTGAATTGAGTGACCATTCATTGAAGGCTCGGTGCAAGTTTTGTGGGGTTTATTTAAACCCACTTTCGAATTCAAATTTGAAGAAACACATCGAAAAACCGTATTACAAGGCGTTGAAAAAGAACGTCGATTCGCAACAAACGCAAATGGATAGTGAAGGCGGAATATTTACATACCAAATTGATCGAGTTCAAGATCGTATGGCGAAGTTTGTGATTCAAGAAGCTTTGCCGTTTAGCCACTTCGACAACCCTCGCTTAACCGCCATGATTCGAGATACGCTTCAACCACAATACACTCACGTAAGTCGTCATACTCTTAAACGTTATT
>NW_027506824.1:0-16533 GCF_021521415.1 Bidens hawaiensis
TGATGACCTGTTCGACCAACTGCAAGGTGCGAGCTACTTCTCAAAATTGATCATAGATCGGGATACCATCAGGTTATAATTCAGGAGGAGGATATCCCAAAAACCGCATTCCGGACTCGCTACGGCCATTACGAGTTCTTAGTTATGCCTTTTGGGCTAACAAATGCGCCAGCAGTGTTCATGGATCTCATGAATCGAGTCTGTAAACCCTACCTCGATAAATTCGTCATCGTGTTTATTGACGATATTTTGATATACTCGAAGAGTAAAGAAGAGCACGAGCAACACTTAAGAATAATTTTAGAGCTTCTAAATCAGGAGAAGTTGTATGCAAAATTCTCCAAGTGTAACTTCTGCTTACAAGAAGTGCAATTCCTTGGTCACGTTATAAACCATCAAGGAATACACGTTGATCCAAGTAAGGTTGAAGCAGTTAAGAATTGACAAGCGCCTAAATCGCCAAAGGAAATCCGCCAATTCTTAGGCTTAGCTGGATATTATCGTCGATTTATAGAGAACTTTTCCAGCATCGCCCAACCTTTAACCCTTCTGACCCAAAAGGATCAAAAGTATGAATGGGGTGAAGAGCAGGAAACGGCGTTTCAAACGCTAAAACAAAGATTGTGCCAAGCGCCGATCTTAAGTCTCCCCGACGGAGACGATGGTTTTGTCATGTATTGTAACGCATCCCGGAGAGGGTTAGGATGCGTGTTGATGCAAAATAATAAGGTTATAGCCTATGCTTCTCGACAGTTAAAAATACACGAGAAAAATTACACTACTCATGACTTAGAACTGGGAGCAGTTATCTTCGCACTTAAAATCTGGAGACATTATCTCTACGGTACAAAGTGCACCATCTTCACCGATCATAAAAGTTTGCAACACATATTCGATCAGAAAGAACTGAATATGAGGCAACGAAGATGGGTCGAGTTGTTAAGCGACTATGACTGTGACATCCGTTATCACCCCCGGCAAGGCTAACGTCGTAGCTGATGCCTTGAGTAGGAAGGATCGGGTTAAGCCATTGCGAGTGCGAGCACTGGAAATGATAGTCCAGTCGACCTTTCGGACCTGGTTCGAGTCGCTCAACGCGAGGCGTTGAAAGAGGAACAATTGGAAAAAGAGGGACTTTACGGTAACGAGAAGAATTTCGAACAGCGCGTGGACGAAATTCTCTATTTCAAAAATCGAATTTGGATCCCGACCCTCCATGACCTTCGAGAATTAATCATGGACGAAGCGCATAAATCGAAATATTCCATACATCCGGGATCGGATAAGATGTTCAAGGATGTGAAGGAATTCTACTGGTGGCCGGGTATGAAAAAGGATATAGCCACATACGTCGGCAAGTGTACGACGTGTGCGAGGGTTAAGGCGGAGCACTAGAAACCCTCGGGTATGTTACAACAACCGGAAATTCCCGAATGGAAATGGGAGCAAATCACGATGGATTTTGTGACACATCTCCCTAAGACGTCCGTGGACACGATGCAATTTGGGTAATCGTGGATCGACTAACCAAGTCGGCACATTTTATTCCGATTAGAAATAATTATAACACCGAAAGACTTGCGCAGATTTATATAAATGAAATTGTGTCTCGTCATGGGATACCCATCTCAATCATCTCCGATCGAAATAGCCATTTCACCCTCCAATCTTTGGCAAGCTGTACAAGAAGCGTTGGGAACGCGTATTGATCTAAGCACAGCTTACCACCCTCAGACCGACGGTCAGTCTGAGAGGACCATCCAAACACTGGAGGATTTGCTTCGTGCATGCGTACTGGATTTTAAGGGAAATTGGGATCAACATCTCCCACTCGTTGAATTTTCCTATAATAACAGTTACCATAGCAGTATAAAGGCAGCACCTTACGAAGCATTGTATGGACGGAAGTGCCGATCACCACTCTGCTGTACTGAAGTGGGCGACACACAGGTTATTAGATCAGATCTGGTCCAGGAAACGACCAGCAAAATCCTTGAAATTAAGAACAATCTGAAGGCCGCACGGGATCGGCAGAAGAGTTATGCCGATACCCGTAGAAAACCGTTATCATTTGAGAAAGGTGATAAAGTGTATTTGAAAGTATCACCTTGGAAAGGAGTAGTCAGATTTGGAAAGGCGGGGAAGTTAGCCCCTAGATACATTGGACCATTCGACATTACTGCAAAAATCGGTCCTGTAGCATACCGATAGAACCTGCCTGATGAATTAAGTGCAGTTCACAACGTGTTTCACGTGTCGAACTTGAAAAGGTGTCTGTCGGATGAGACATCGGTGTTACCACTAGAGGGTGTCCAATTAAACGATAAGCTTAATTTCGTAGAGGACCCCATAGAAATAGTGGACGGGAAAATCAAGCAACTTAGACACAATAAGATCTCGTTGGTCAAAGTTAGATGGAACTCGCAACGAGGCCCAGAATATACATGGGAACGAAAGGACGAATTTCGGAAGAAATACCCCCACCTATTTCCTCAAAAGGAAGTAGTTGACGCGTAAAATTTCGAGGACGAAATTTTTGTAACGGGGGAGAATGTAACGATTCCGGCAAATTCAGGTATACCCCTAGCCGGAATATACCATTTATGTGTTATTTAATACTGAATATATGAATTATAATGTGTTTATACGAGTATATAAGATTCACAGTACGAATTATACTCGAATGTACAGCTAGTCGTATTGGAATTACGATTAACCGATGGACGGTTATTGAAACCCGAACGAATCGGGGATTACATTATAGACGAAATATATGATGTTTAGTAAGGTTTACGAAGTATTAAAGCTTCGGGATAAGTGAATTATAGCACAGAAAAAGGATTTCGATTTAATGGTACGTCGGTACGTTAAACGAAACCTTTAATATCAAACCAAGCAAGAGACGATCGAATCACGCCGAAAAAGATGCACAATTACCGACAATATGATGTGTTAAGTCAAATAAATGTCATGGTTTTTAAAGTTTTTAAATCGGTTTTATATAAATTTTATTTTTAAGCCCGAAAAACGACCGTTTTTGCCTCGTTTTTGAGCGGAATTAAACGTTTAAACCGAAAAACGAACGGACCAGATTATCCACAACATTATCCGGATTACGCAATCCGAATGTGTGGCCAAGATTTGAGATGTGGGCCCCACCCCCACACCATAACATGGACCGATCGGTCCACTTGATACACTTTAACATATCATTTTCTTTTTTTAACATCTCAACTCTCCAAATTCTCTCAACCCTACATACATTCAACCAAAAACCTTTGATTTCTAACAAGATTCACAAGGTATAAACATGGTTTTAATGGTTGATTCATAGTTTTAACTCCATAATCTTGAGAAAATGAGGTTTCAAGTGGAAAATGGGTGAAAACCCGAGACCGATTCTTGCATGATCAAGTGATGTATACAAGTTATACAAGGGATCTTGGTCCAAGAAAGAGTTAAAAGAGTCAAAAATGAATTTTTACGGTTAAAATCTTTGTTTTGATGTCTTAACCGAACCATGAAAGAAATGGTTTGATTGTGGGTGTAACTTGCTTGGTGTGGTGTTATTGTGCTTGTAGGTGTTATATCTAGTTGCTAGCAAAGGCTAGAAAGCAGATCTTGGCGATCTAAAGCTAGAAACACAAGGTAGTTCGGTTTTTCGTATGATTTATATGATTTGGACAGATTGTGATAGACTTAGAGTTGGGTCATGAAATTTCACAGAGATGATCTACACATGAAAAGATGAGATCTGTGAAATTTTGGTAATTTTTGGATAAAGGATGAATATTTGGTGAATTTAATGTTTGGTTTTGGCTAAAAATGGTGAAAAAATAGCTAAACATCATGAAAAAATTCTGGAAAAATTCAGATAAGTTTCTTATAACATATAAAAGTCACACACAAAATTTCAGGTCCATTGGAGGAGTCTAAGTAGGCTTTTCAGTAAAACGAGTTCTATTCTAGCGGAGTATTCACAGGGGGTACTGCAGAACGTGTGCGAGCCCCTTCTAATGGAAAAATCAAATTCAACGAGGATTTGGTTCATCCGACACGTACACGTCATGGACATCCTTCTTCCGTTATGAATTTATTTCAACAATGCTTTTAGTTGCGTTAATCGTCGCAATTGTTGTAGCTCGTCAATAATAACTCTTTATAACTGGAAAAACCTTGTTATGAGCTATCACATGTCTTTCCTTTTTTCTATTTGACTTTGTATATAAAATAGAAATTATTTGTTAGTTCAATCTATTCCCAATATATTACTTTGTTGCATTACTCGTTATATTCTAGTCAATCCAATTGGTTAAATTGTTGTTCATATTGAAATGAATCGAGATTTATAAGGAGTTGGTTAATGATGCTCGAACAGGTACTTTTTTTGAGTGCTTATTTATTTTCTATTGGTCTATATGGATTGATTACAAGTCGAAATATGGTTAGGGCTCTTATGTGTCTTGAACTTATATTAAATGCGGTTAATCTCAATTTTGCAAAACATTTTCTGATTTTTTTGATAGTCTTCAACTAAAAGGATCCATTTTTTCTATTTTTGTTATAGCTATTGCAGCTGCTGAAGCCGCTATTGGGCTCGCTATTGTTTCATCAATTTATTATATGAGTGAAAGAAACGGCTTATAAATTTGCAGTAAAAGATTGAATCTCATTTCCTATGTACAAAAGTTAAGAAAAGTTAATATAAGTATTAGAGACTTTTTACCCCAAGATTGATTGATTAGTCATCATGACTTGAAGTGGGTTCAAAAGATCAACTTTATGAGATTTTACTATCTATTACCATATGTATTCCCCGAAAGTAGATTGATAAAAATGAGTGGATAGCTAGGAACACTAAGGGATTCTGGACCGCGTGAGTTATTTGTTTCCATCTCCATTTTTCTACCTGTAATAGGCATTGGTATGTACCCCGATTTTGTTCTTTCACTATCAGTTGACAAGGTTGAAGGTATTCTATCTAATTATTTTGCTAGATAGTTTTATTAAATAAAAAAACTCCTTTTTACGAGTTGGTTGGCTAATGAAAAAAAAGACGTATTTTTATTCTCTTAAGACTCTTTGTCACTGAAATATAATATCTATACCTAAATATAAATCCGAATTACCACGAATCTCAATGGCCAAGAATTGTTAATTGACACGATAAGTAAGTAGAAATACACAGAAGTTCGCAGAAAGATTTCCTTTTATGAACATCTATAGCAGTCATATCAATTTCATTATGTTATTTAGTAATTCCTTTCGGTTATCACCTTGTTCTAGCCGATCTCAGTATTGGTGTTTTTTTATGGATTGCTATTTCAAGTATTGCTCCTGTCGGCATTCTTATGTCAGGATATGGGTCAAATAATAAATATTCTTTTTTAGGTGGTCTACGGGCTGCTGCTCAATCAATTAGTTATGAAATACCATTAACTCCTTGTGTGGATCCTATTTCAATGGGAACTTGATGAGTCGATCCACCAACACGTCTTGCTTTTACTGCTATACCCGGAGTTACTCCATGTATTGCTTGACGTAAAACAGATAGTGGATTTGTTTATGTCTTTTGTTGAATCTTTTTCACGGCTCGATAGATAATTTGATAAGCCAACGATTTTTTTTCGTGTTTCAGAATACGGTTAACCAACATGTTAACTAATCGATTACGATAAATTGGATCGGATTTTGCAGTTTTTTCTTCTGCAGTACCTCGACGTGATCTTTTAGTTGCGTTAATCGGCGCAATTGCTGTAGCTCGTCAATAATAACTCTTTATAACTGGAAAAACCTTGTTATGAGCTATCACATGTCTTTCCTTTTTCTATTTGACTTTGTATATAAAATAGAAATTATTTATTAGTTCAATCTATTCCCAATATATTACTTTGTTGCATTCTTCATATTTTTATTTTCTTTTAGCTATTCCACACACTTAACTCACTTAAATAGAAAAAAATAGAAAGTCATCAACGGAAAGAGAGGGATTCGAACCCTCGGTACGAATAACTCGTACAACGGATTAGCAATCCGCCGCTTTCGTCCACTCAGCCATCTCTCCCAATTGACAAAGATAATTACTATGTTACATTACACATCAAGTAAGGATTAAATTAAGTATTTCTTTCACATTCTTTATCGTTATTATAGAATTAGCTGTAACGATCAAGGCTCGTAAGTCCATCGGTCCATACAGTTGTCCATGTACCGGTAGAAGATTCGGCGGCTACTGCGGCCCCTGCTTCTTCAGGCGGAACTCCAGGTTGAGGAGTTACTTGAAATGCTGCCAAGATGTCAGTATCCTTGGTTTCATATTCAGGAGTATAATAAGTCAATTTATACGTCATGATATTTTATTTCACAATTGAATAAATTTAAAAAAGACCTAAAGTTAGGGATTTATCAATAGGTAATGTTGCACCAATACCCAACCAAAGGGCCTGATTGAAGGGATGAATAGAAGTGAGAGGTTAGCCCTATTTTAATCTGAGTTAGAGAAGGATAAACAAGAAAGGGCTCAATCTTCAAAGGCTGCAAAAATTCCTATTGTTGTACATGTAAAGCCTGAACCAGTTGAACATAGAGATCCATAGGAGGATGAGAATAGAATCAGAACCCTTAAAGAGTTAATGATGACCAAAGGAATGGATGAGAGAAAGTTTGATCTCCTTGGTAAAGCCCAATTGAAACTACTATTTTATGAACAGAGGGAAGATTGGGAGAGACTGAAGGCTGAACAGAGGAATCCTCAAAATTTTGAAGCTGGACCGAGTGGAATTCGATTTGTTCCAGCTGGTCAGCTTGGAAATAAAACGGTGCTTATGATGATTGAAAAATTGGCTCAAGTAGTCAGTGATAATATTGATGAGTTGAGGGCTATGCCAGTTATAATAAAAATTTCAATGTATGAGAAGAATTTTGGGGCATTGGGCGCCACTAAACCCAGAAAGGCAATGCCCTCTAGGCCCTCAGCCTCGAGACCATAAATTCCTGCAACTGGAGTCACACAACAACGACAAAAAAGGCCACCAACTAATGTGGACCTACCAAAAATACTCTTTTATGACTCTGTAGTTGAATCATTGAAGGTTGTAATGAAAAGTGGATATTTGAGAGAAATCATTTTAAAAAATGATTTTGCTGAGTTCAAGCGAGAACAACTGGAGTAAATGGCAAGCCTAGAGTTGTATGATTACCATGACAGAAATAAGCTTGCAGGATGGCAAACGAATGAGCTATCCAAATACCTGAAAGAGGAAGCAAGCACTGGATTCCCTTTGCTAAATAAGAAGAGGAAGTGGAAGATGACTGAGCATGAAAAGGATAGAAGAGCAAAGAGAATGAGGAATAATAAAAGTGCTATGTTTGGATATATTTCACATGTGAGGGAAAGAGATCCTCTGGAAAACATGATGGTTTGCAGCAGTATAAGAAGGAGGATGAAAAGGCCGAACTACGAAGTCCAGAGAACTGGTAGGGTTGCTAGAATTGACTACAAAAAGGAAGATGAATCCTACATTCTTAGAAATTCAGAAGGACTAGCCTTGGGAATTATCAGAACTGATGAGGACTTAACTTTCCAACATGATGATGATTTAAGGGATATTATGGAGTGGAATTTACCTGAAAACCACCCTCATCATCAATGATTATTCATGTTCAAGGAAAGAGCAGAAAGTGTCAAGTTGGAAAGAAGACAAGCAGCCTTAAGCTACAGAATATAAGAATATATTTCTAGCTTAGGTTTTGCTTTGTAATGTCCACTGGACAGAATTTCTACTTGTAATAATTTATATGCTATGTAATTTTGACTTTTGACTTTTGACTTTGATGTTTATTTTGGACTAAGTATATGTAACCATAGAAGTGTTTGGTACAGATGAGGGTGTTCCAATCTATGGGAGATTGTTGGGATGAGAAAATTGCTTAAGGGAGATTGGAATCTTCTCAACCTCCCTGAAAATGGCTAAGTATGGACATCGGGCACACTTGGGCCTCCGAGCAAGCTTTCACTTAAGCCTAGCAAGGTATTTTGCCTTCCGAGCAAGGTTATCTTCTTGAAGTCTTCTTTAGTGTCAATCCGAGCAGGGTTCACTATGTTTAGCAAGGTTGTTCTTCAAAGCCAAGCAAGGTTTGCTTTCCAGCACGCTCTTGGATATACCAAGCTTTTGAAGCCAATTATTTGGAAGATCTAGCAGGGTTATTCTTTAATAAACAGTGGTCCGAGTATGCTTAATGAAAGTTGATAAGGAATTGTCTTAAAGACTTTGTCAGGCAAGGTTCAACTCCGAGCAAGCTACAGTGCTACTAGCACAAGTCTACAGTGTTACCACCACACTTGTGTTTGCTCAATAAGTTATTCATTAAAATGAGTTGAAGGGATCTCTGAAGAACAAGTTTGCTCGTAGGATCATATCGGGCAAAGTTTGTTATGGTCAAGAAGATTGAAGTCTGCTAGGTGAATATTTTCCATGAAAATATTCTATGTAAAGTCTACCCGGAGAACTGTTCCCCAGCATGCTTTGGTTACCAGGTCTGCTCTAAGAAGACAAAAGCTGCAAAGCTTACCCGAAGACTTGTTTTACACTTAGAATCTTTTGTAATTTGATTTACTGAATATGTATCATTAATTATGGTTTCTAGATGGAATGACAGCTGTCAGGTAGGCCTATAAATAGAATAATTAGAGCATGCCTAAAAAGAGACGTGAGACGAGAGATACGATTGAGACAGCCGATATTAATCCTGACTTTGATATTGACGACAGTTCTTTAATACGTACTGACAAAAACATTCCCTTTCTGTAACCCTGATTGATTCCCGTTTGTATTAATATTCCTATAAATGGAAATCTTTTGAGTAATATTATGTGTTTGTTTACATTAGTATTTCCAAGCAATATATATTGTGTTAGTGATACCGCCGTTAACACGATATTATTCTTACACAAATTAGCAAGTCGTTAACCTGTCTTGTCAATACCTCACAGTGTGGGTTGCGACAGTTGTGTAGTGAGAGTTATTCGGGACCAACAAGAAAGCCGAGGAAGCTAAATCTTGTGCACAATGTGAAGAGTACAAAAGGTTAAAAACTCACACTGACTCGTTACTAGATGAGCTTAATCGATTTAAGGAAACTTATGATCAACTTCAAAAATGCGAAAAGGCACTTTTGGCTAAGGTTGATCAAACTGAGAAAACAATAAACAGATTCATTACCGAAAATGCTAAACTTAAACAGGAATTACAAACTGTTAAGCGTGAGCAAGTTAATAAGGTTTCATTCGTTCATGGTACGACATCTGATAGCAAGAAAGAAATCCAATACCTAAATCAACTCAATAAGTATTTCTTTGTTCAAAAAGACAAACGTAAACGAACTAAAAAATCTTCTTGGTACAAGAATAGTTCTAAGTTTGCGTACATTCCAAAATCAGATGTGGGCAACAAAGATGTTTTGAAAACAGAAAAACAAAAATTTCAAAATTCAAAATCCAAAAATACGAGCTCAAATGTCCAATCAAATATTCCAAAGGGTCCTCCGAAACAAACGTTCAAAAGAAAAGACGACACCGTTAAAGATGTTTCGAGGAAGCCAAATGTTGAGGTTGTTGATTTGAAAGATTGTAATGAAAAAAGTTTGAAAAGTTGAAATTTTATGCGAAAAGATCCACATTAAAGTTATAATATTGGATCGTTAAGAAAAAAGACTCATCTGATCAAGTTGATGTTGAAAAAGACATATACCTCAAATCCGAAAGTTCAGAAACTTCAACAGTTATACATGTCGATTATGAAAGCTTAAGGAGGAGTGTGTTAGTTTATCAAGACGATAGGGGGATATGACTTGAAGATCGAGTTTGTTTGTCTAAGCAATATCCGAGGGGGAGGCTGTTGGAGTATAAATGTCTACTGCTTAGACACCAAGACCAAGCAATATCCAACGGGGAGACTGTTAGAGCATTTTTGTCTATCACTAGGTCTTGGATTGGTTAAAGGATCTAATATTGTTAGATATATTGTAAGGAGCGTATAAGTTTGGTTAACGCGCGTATAAGCTTATATACGGTCCATAAATATTAGTATAAATAGATACTTTCATGTCATATCTTGTAATTGGAGAGTAATCTTGAGAGAGGAAAGAGAAAATCACTTATACTTGTTACTAATATTAGAGGGTTTTTTTGTGAATTGCCATGTGTTTAACCCTTTAATTAGTGTTTCCTTCATTGATCATCGATCATCGTATAGTAAATACAACGATTAGTCCCATGTTCTTTTACATACAAATGTTTGATAAATACGATAATCAAATTCCGTTCTTGGAACTTCCAGATGTATCGATGTAGATCAACTGCCCAAAAGCTACTATGGATCTTAGATATGATTGCAGCCTATCTATATCAACGGATAAGTTAAGCCTTTGAATCGAGGTATGGTTTACCTACATATATTTATATGCCATTAATAAGGTATCTTGGAAAACAACGCTTTTCTAGTAGGATTTGGTGATTTAATACTTTAATTTGGACAACATTCGACCAAATTATGATGCCACTATAGTGTTATTTCTGACACGCACTTAGATATACCGATCAAAGTTGTGTGTATGCCTGCCATTTACTCCATTACATAATTATAAATTTGTTGGATTTCTGGTTGGTACCTTTTAGACATCAAAAGTTAAAACTTATCTTTTGTTATATTCCTTGTTGCTCTATTTCTTTCGGGATGCGTACTAGGCTTAACAGGCCAACCAGAAAATTTTGAGAAGCTGCTGATTCCAGGAAATGTTATTAAAGAGTTGAATTTGGAGGTACATGCTCTATTTCATTTTCATAGTACAATTTATAATTTTCATATTATATATATTGTGTGTGGTTTCAAGTGTTTGGGCTTATGAAGAATTTTATTTACTAGCTGATATATTTTTTAATATCCTGTAACAGTTCTATGATGCATATAGGAATCTTGTACAAGAAGACACAAAGGTGGAGTTTTTTTATTGTGGACGGATTTTGTTTGATGGACTCTTTTCAATTAAGAAGGTAGATGCTTGTGGATGCGTTAATTTTTGTGGTTTTTTAAAGGTTACTGAAGGCTGTCATGGAAGAACTGGTATTATACAAGAAATGGTTATACTTTAATAACGTTTGTTTTTATATTATATTATCATGGATATCTTTTTAAAAATCTTTTAACCTTTCGTACACAGTATCACTTAAATTTTCATCAAAGGAAGGAATAGCAGGTGGCAATGTTGTAAAAGTAGGTTTCCAAGGCTAAGCACTCACCGAGTACTCACTACAAGGTATGTTGCCGAGGCTAGTTTCTTTAATTCCGCCTAGTTTCTAAGAACTGATTAAATGTGGTCAACCTCAGTCAGAATTGCATCGAGTCGGTGAACTTGAACCGATTTTGGCTTAAAAATAAAGTACAACTCGTATATCTTTAATACTAAAGAATAAACATAATTTTTTTTACTTAACGATCGACTAACAATTTTTAGGATTATTTATTTTTTAAAAATGTATTTCTCATATTTATATTGATCTTTACTTATTTTATTATAAACATTTGTAAATTTATGATATTTGACATATATATAATATCCAAAAATTAATTTTCTTTTTATTTACCATGTCCGAGTACTCTCCGAGTACTGCCCGAGTACTCCGAGTACAACCAACTCGCCAGTCGGCCGCCTAGGATCCGCCTAACGACTTTTGAAACCTTGGCTGGTGGCCAGGAATGTCATATCCAAAAAGCTGAGGATTTCATCAAAGGTCTAAAATCTTCTAACCTGATTATATATCTATCACACAAGAAGTGTGCCTGTATGGATGTATCAAACTTAAGTCAGTTATATCAATAATTGTAATTGCCTGAAAGATGTTTTGTTGGTTCCCAACTTGAACACCTGGTGTTTGAAATTGTGGATTCCAATGGTGATGTGGATGTAAATTATCATGTTGATGCTAAGATTGGGCAGTCACATACTCTTGAGATTAGATCACAATTTATGGATATTGATGAAGTTGCCAAATATGTGTGTCGTGAAGGCCGATGCATAGTCCATGCGGTTCCTGTTCCGTTAGTGAGAGGGGAGTTTACTTTTGTGGCAGCTCATTCTCGTTGCCCTGAGTTACGGTTGACCCATAAGGTTGAAGTTATTCCCATTTTGATTAAATATTAGTTTGTGCTTTGTTAAGAGTTAAGGATTAAATGTTAATTTGTTATTTGTGATTCTTGTTTCTTACATAGGTTTTCGTTGAGCTTCCTTCAGAGATGGAGCCTCTAAAGGTCCAGTATCATGTTATTTAAAGTTGTCTACCATTGATGAATAATATTTACTGACACCATTTTATCCATTTATTGTCAGGACCCCGAGGTCGACATTTATGAACGGGAAATCAAAAGGCTTTAAGAGGAGCTGAAAGTAATTGAGTTCAAACTATCAGAATGTGCAGGTTACCTATTGTCCTTATCTAATTATAATTGTAAAATTGAATATAACTGAGAGGTGTTGTAATGTTAATCTCATTATCCAGGTATCAAGACCAGTTTCTTAATGTTGGCACACATGATTCATTTGGTAATGATAAAATAATAGCGTGGGTTGAATGTAAGTCTGATTGTGCTGGTTCTCTAGTCATGAAAAACTTGAATTCAATGTGAGACCAAGATCGACACTGATTGATGGCAAATACTATTAGCATTGTTGCACTTCTGGGAACAGCTGCCACTTTTGAGCTTAGCAGGTCGGTTTGAATCCATTTATGTGATTCTGATTATTAAATATCACATAGTAATGATATTAATGTCTTGTCCTCTGTCAGGCTATTTGCTGAGTATCTTGGCCATCAAATGCTTGCAGTGGTATGCAGACATTATGAGGACGTACGTTTACTTGAGAGTTATGATAAGAACGGGAAGTTGAATCCTGATTCTGCATTTCACATGTTTTCAAGAGAACTTGGACAAACGATAAATGATCGATATCTTGTTCTATGCATTGAAGACATAAGGTTCCCTTTAACAAAATCCCATTTGTTTTTAATAAATATAATATATGTGTTTCATAGTTGTACTTTGACAGGGCATGTGAGGTGAGGAAAGATTTAAAGGGAAAGCTTTTGTTTCCTGATCCTACACTTCCTGATGGATCCCGATCAGCAGGCTTTTTGGGGTATGCTATAAATATGATCAATATAGATGCTGATCACTTGGACAATAAAACAGATTCTGGTTGTGGTCTTCGAGAGACTTTATTTTATCGTCTTTTTGGTGAAACACAAGTTTACAAGACCAGAGATGACATGAAACGTGCAATTTCTTGCATAAAAGATGGTGCAGTTTCAATGGATGGTGGAATATTAAGAGGAAACGGAGTAGTGTCTCTAGGATTCATGTAAGTGTGCCATGGTTTCAAATTCATTGTTGTAGTGTTTGATCTATCGCCTAAGTTAATGATGTTTTATTTTATTGTTGTTCAGGAACACAGATATTATTTTCCCTGTGGTGCTTGCAAGAAATTGACTCCACTCTGAGATTGACAGGCGATTGTTAAAATGCTATAGAAAACTAAAGTTGAAACTAAAAGAGACGGTTGATGAGTTTGTTAAAAAAAAAAAGAAATATCATGTGAGAGATCGTGAAAGATTCAAAGAGAGACATGATTCATATGATCGGTCACACTACATAAAATGACCCGTTTTTGAATAGGCTAACTTCATATAACAATGTATCTAAGGAAGAATTTAGGCACATGGCAAGTTTCGTAGGAACTTTTAAAAAATATTTAGCGGATTGCATAATTTTGGGCACAATGGTATATTTCCCTATCTTTTATGAGTTGTGTTTGTAAAATCTTCTGTGCAGTATGCTTTATATGATTCTCGATGCATATGAACAAAGGAAAGTGCTTAACTATAATGCGTGTTTAATACCCAAGGCAGTATACTTGGGGTGGGGGGGGGGGGGGGTATAGACCCCCACTCAACCAACTCTAACAAGCTTAAATATGTTGATCAATCCATAAGTGCCACAAAATAAATTCACACATACCCCCTTAAAAACTCACAAAAGCCACTTAAAACCCCACAAAACATAAACTTTAATCCATTGATTATCTATATACGAATGATTTTCCTTCAATATAATTGATTTATATAAATTTACCGATGGTATTCGCTACTAGTTTTTTTCTTCTTCGAATATTCGTAATACATGATGTCCATTGTTTTAGGTTGTTCGTTTTACACACACAGAGACATATAATATATATATATGTGTGTGTGTGTGTGTGTGTGAGAGAGAGAGAGAGAGAGTGTGTGTGTATCAGATGCAATGGTTTATCATTCTATATTTCCGTTAATTATACATAGTTAACCGAATAAATTATTGTTATTTTGGCTCATTTTGAGCGGCCCATTTTAACCATTTTGATTGGTCGATTATTTACACTTTTTGAGTTCTCCCTGTTTTTCCCTCCACTGACGAAAAGTCCTAGATCTACCACTGATCAAAAGGGCTTCTATCCTGGTGGTATCAATGTGGTGCATAGAGAGAGGTGTCCCAACCAATGAGGTCGAGATTCCGAGCTTTGTAGTTGTGTAGATTTAAGAGTAGGATTAGTAGATGTGTGAGTTATGTTGTTTATCTTTTTTTAAAAGGAAACTAATGTTGTTTATTATCTAAGGAAAGTATTTATGGGAAGTTAATTCTTATTCAATAGTTTAATTGGTAATACAATAATAAGATTAGTGGAGCTAATTGTCTTTTATATAAAATTAAAATCATTTTTGATGGTAAGCAAATGGGTTATGGCAAGTATTTATGGATTAAGATCTAAACAATTAATGAAGAAATAAAACTTTTAGTTGGTATATATAAGGCTAGTGGCCGATGGATATTAAACGGGTCGTGTTCGTAGGTTGATGGGTCAAGACCAACATGAACTAGGAAATTTACATGGAACATCCAAAATTGTGTTGCACACATAAACTCAAACTAAACATTTTTATTTCACAGGTTGAGATGAACACAACTTGTTCAAATTGGATTTTTTTTTTCATATTAATAATTAAAATTCTTAATTTACATGATATTTTTCTAAAGAAATTGTGATTAAACTATGACAATTTCTTTTAAACTTCTTGCTGCATTATTAAGTATAATACTCGATAATATAATTTTTGAAATGTTCCTATATAGTGTATCGACATAAGTCTAGCTAAATCGTATCTAGGCTTTTAGAGTTTGGTTTTTGCTCAAAGTTATTGACCAGATATTAGATCTTCTCATCATTTTGAGGCTCAATTGTACTTTTGGTCCCTGTGGGGGAATCTAAAACGCAGCTTTGAACCCCATGGTGGTTTTTTTGCAGTTATGGTCCTCGTTTTGGTCTTTTTTATCGCAATTGGGTTATCCGTCAAGTGAAGCCGTTAAAAATAATGTGCAATTACTAAAATACCCCCGGTCGCTGAAATGAAAACCTATCCCCGTCTTCATATGTTGGTCGTTAACTGAAAATACTGTCCGCCTTCTTCATCGTCCCAATCTTACTCCAAGTATGATGTGTCAGATGTCATCTGCTCACCTGGTGCTACTACATGCTATCGATTTTTGAAGACTCAAGCTAACCCTGGTTGTCGGTTCTTGTGTCGTGTAAGTGTTGCAATAAACAAAAAATAGGGAATAATTACTGTTAACGATGCAAATTTGTTTGACTATGTTAGTTCGATTTGGTTATTTTGGTCAATTAGGTTAATGTGGCTTGTATGTTCTGTAAACTTATTTAAGTTTTTGATTATCTATATTTGATTGTAGAAGGGGAGTTGTGGTTGGATTTGGTGGGCTGAAACCTCAAATTGCCGAAGATGTGAAAAGGTAATTCCTACTTTGACTAGGACAATTAACAAGAAAGAAGAATTTACCAAAAAGAAAGCTTATGAAGCCACTAAATGGAAGATATATTTAGAAATAAATTGGTTGTTGTTTGTTGTTTATGTACTCAACTTCTAAGTAGCACTGTTGTTCTAAGCAGTAGCGTTGGTGGTTGTTTGTTGTATGAACCTATTGTTTTTGCAATTATCTTGTTTTTGCAAATTTGATCCAAGTTTTTAATATAATTTTGTCATTTTGATAGCCAAGCACGCTAAATATGTTGAGGTTGACAAATAAATTGATGTTGATAAAGAGGCATTAATAGAATATTTGATGTAACCCAAGAAACCGTTGAAGAAACACAAGAGGTTGCAACTGGGATCCAGAAGATTTGTAGGGTGACACATACAAAGACTACGACCTTGAGGTGTTGAAAAAGACTTGGGATTATGATTCTCCTGAATTAGAGCAACTTGAGTGGTACTGTGATCCGTATGAAGGTGAGCATGACTCATCCTCAGAATGGTCAAACGATGATTGCAATTGGAAATAAGATTGTAGTAGATGTGTTTTTTTATTTGTGATGTTTGGTATAATGTTTGACCTTAACAAGCATGTACTTCCAGTTTGTCACGTATTCAAG
>NW_027506825.1:0-18675 GCF_021521415.1 Bidens hawaiensis
AGACTAAACTAAAAATCTTAATCTTAAATATATATAAACGAAATCCTTAAATGCTCTCTGGTTGCTTTTTACATTCTATCAAGCCACCGAATTGTTTTATTTATAAATGAAGGTTTCTCATGCATTTGAAACGAATTCATGGGTATGGGTCTCACTAAACCCAGATAACCTTAAACGTGTTATAACATTTCATTATATTAAAAAATAATCTCACATTGATATAAAAATCTTATAAATAGAAATATACTAAAAATTAATATCCAATTTTTTTAAGAAAAAAGATATTTTTTATATTAAGTAACAATTCTATAGTAAAAAAAATAAGCGGGTCATGAGTTTTACAAAACCCATAGCTTTAAAACGGGTTATAACATCTCAATTATTTGTGAAACTCTTTCATCATCAAACACTAAGTATATTATTAACATTCTTATAAAAATAAAATTAAAATCCAAAAATATAAATATTAGACACGAAAAGGAAAACACAACCCCTATAATACAGGAGATAAAAACTAATATAATATATAAAAAGGCATTATGCATCTGTATTTATATTAGAGAAGTAGTGTACAATATCACATAAACATTTTACCCACAAAAGGCCTTTAACCTCAATTCGATCCTTCCAAAGGACCTATTCACATAGGCTAAAACTATCCGAAAATAGAAAGACATGCATTGAAGATGATTTAACAAATATTTAATGTCTATATAAAAACAGTGCATCAATTTTCTTATTATTTTTTTTAATACTTTTTTTTACTCTTAAACTATTATGCGTAGAGGTGGCAATAGGTTGGATTTGGATGATTGGTCAGGATGGGTATGGGTCAAGATGGATATGAGGTCAAGATGGATTTTTAAAATAAAGGGTTAGGATGGATATGGGTCAAGATGGATAAAACTAACCCATCTTGACCCAAGTGAAGGTTGACATACAAAGAGTTTTAAAAACCCTCAAAAAATTATTCAAAAAAACTATTAAAAAAATAATAACTCGAAATATAAATAAAAAACGCAAAATGTAAAATAACTAAAATGTTTCCCCAATTCTCTTCGTTCATAAAAAAAACCTTTTTATTCCAGTTAAATTTCGAGTTTTTCGGGTTCTTTTTATTCGTTTTTTTTTCATTTCGGTCGGTTTCGGTATCTGCTCGGTTTCAATGATTTCGGTTTCGATTTCTCGGTTTTTTCGGTTTCAGTTTTGTTTTGTTTTAGTCAGTTTTTTCGGTTTCATTCCGTTTTTTTTGTTTCGTTTCGATTCATTTGTTTTATTTTGGTCGGCTACGTTTCAGTTTTTTTGTTTCGTTTTGGTAAGCTTTTTGATTGCATTTTTTTTTGTTTCGTTTTGGTTAGTTTTTCGGTTTCATATCGGTTTTTTTGTATCGTTTTGGTTGTTTTTCAATTTCGGTTTAGTTTCGTTTCAGTTTTTTTGTTTCGTTCGTTGGTTCGGTGTTTTTGATTCGTTTTGGTCCGGTTTTTAAATTGCATTTAGTTTTTTTATGTTTCCTTTTGGTCAGTTTTTCAGTTTCAATTCGTTTTTTTTTGTTTCGTTTCGGTCGTTTTTCTATTTCAGTTCAGTTTCGTTTCGGTTTGTTTGTTTCGCTTTGGTCGGTTCAGTGTTTTTGTTTTGGTCAGGTTTCAGTTGCATTTCGCTTTTTTTTGTTTCGTTTTGGTCATTTTTCTATTTTGGTTCAGTTTCGTTTTGGGTTTTTTTTGTTTTGTTTCGGTTGATTCGGTGTTTTGTTTCGTTTTTGTTGGTTCGGTGTTTTTGTTTTGTTTTGGTCCGCATTTCAGTTGCATTTCACTTTTTTTTTTGTTTCGTTTTGGTCAAATTTTCGGTTTCATATCGGTTTTTTTGTTTCGTTTTGGTCGGTTTTCTATTTCGATTCAGTTTTGTTTCGGTTTGGTCGATTCGGTGTTTTTGTTTAGTTTTGGTTAGCTTTTCGGTTGCATTTCGCTTTTTTTTTGTTTCGATTTGGTCAGTTTTTCGGTTTCATTTCGTTTTTTTCGTTTTGGTCGTTTTTCTATTTCGGTTCAGTTTCGTTTTTGTTTCGTTTTAGTCAGTTCGGGGTTTTTGTTTCATTTTGATCGGTTTTTGGGTTTCGGATGAATTTTGTTTCGCACATGATAGTTTGGGTATTTTGAAATAGATAAATTTTGGATAACTTGGATACTTTGTTTTGACCCATTTTAACCTATAAATGAAACTCACTTGTATATTTCAAACCCATCCTGACCCACTTGTAGAATTTTTATGATCCATCCTAACCCATTTTACTTTTAAAGTTTATCCATCTTAACCCAAAACAAGCCATTTGGGTTGCCACCCTTAATTGTGCATCTAGCTCTCTTGCATCAATCATAATTTTTCTTACTTCACTTTTTTGTTATTTCTTGTGAAAACGCAATTCACATGTGATTATCATCAGACTGAAGGTTTAAACAAAAATGAAAACCAATAAATCTTTTATACATGTATATTTATTTATTTATATATCCCTAAATAAAATTATCATGAGTTGGAATAAACAATATCTCACAAAACATGTGATCAGTGGGCCACATATAACGTACACAGAAATTGACCAAACCACCCCTGTACAAACACTTAATCCCGAAAAGCCCCTAAACACTATCACGCTCATCTCACGTGACTAAACATTCCAGAACATCAAAGATGCTCAGCATGGTTTCCTAACCGATACTAACACAAAAGATAAAACCACATCCACTCACCACAACCGTCCGATCACACGCCACGTCACTGATCCGTTCCAAACCACAATTCAACGGTCGAGATCAAACGTCCTGTATAGCTACTCTGAAGAACTCACTCACTCTCTCTTTCCTCTCAATCTCGTTACTTTCTGTTACTCTATTTTCCGAATATTAATCGGATTTTGATACTGTTTGTTATGAAGATGAAGATGTTGTTTGAAGGTGAAGAAGTGTTTGAAGAAGACGTTGAAGATGATAACGAGGAGGAAGATGATGATGACGATGATGTGCAGGAGGTTGTGCCTAGCTCCGGCGGTGGTCTGCCGGTGCATCCGGTGGATGATGACGAAGATGAAGAAGACGATGACGAAGAAGACGGAGATGAAGATGATAACGCCGGTGATGATAGCGATGACGGTGACGGTGACGGAGATGAGGAAGACGATGAAGATGAGGTATAGTTTCTGTTACTTTTCCGTTGCTGTTTGTTAACGTGATTAATCTTCAATAGTTTTCTTTTATTTTACCTTTTTTGTTTTTGTTATATCTTCAATAAATATTTATTATTATTGATTTGCTAATCTTCAATACTTTTCTGTCATTTTACTTGATTATTTTTGTTTGTTATTATACTGATTTTCTTTTTGTTATATCTTCACTAATTTTCTGTTATTTTACTCATTTTTTAGTTAATATTATAATATTATTTTACTGATTTAATTTCAATAATTTAATGTTGTGTTACTAATTTTTTGTTAATATGTTATTTTACTGTTTTTTTGTTTATTTTACTGTTTTTTTGGTTAATTTTCTGTTATTTAACTGATTTTCAGTTACTGTTACCAGATCTCGATTATCTCAAAGCTCGATTTATCGTTATTAAGTTATTAAATTAATTTATTTCTGTAATTCACTGAATTTAAAAATAACTTATTAAGAGTTTTTGGATTAGGTTTCACAGCTTCCGTTGTTCATTCTCTACAAATCATAATCTGAAAAATTTTCATCAAATTCAACACAATTTGTATATGGTTTTAAATATTCTCTCTGCTGATGATGCTTGACCAATTTATTATGAATTAGGTTGAGCAAGATGAGAACGGTGCCGGTGAAGAGGAAGATGATGAGGATGATGGAGAAGAAGATGAGGACGACGAAGACGGTGGTAAGGCTGAGGCTCCAATCAAAAGAAAGAGATCGAATAAAGATGACTTAGATGACGACGATGATGATGACGATGGTGATGATGATGAAGATGATAAGAGGCCATCCAAGAGATAGTTGGTCAAAAATTCCAAACTACTTGCAAGTTACAGAAGGATAAGTTATTAGTTTTAATGGTTTTGTGTAGATGTTATTCCAGTGCTTGACAATGAATAAGTTTTCCTTTCCTGAAAGTCTTGGTTATGTGTCGATTTGTAAACTATAACTGTGACTTGTATTATCGAGATGTTTGATATTGATCGTTTTTAGGACAGACGAAAAGAAACCGTGCTTTGTTCATGCTTGTTTGTGATTGGTTTGGTTGTGGTTGAGGTTAGATTTCAAAATTTTAACGTGTTCTTGGTTCATGATGGAAGAAATGAGTTAGGCTAACATGGTTTGTGAAACGGTTCGGCAACACCTCAAGCGTCTTTTTTACCTGATCGGTTTATTCACGTCGACTCTCCCAATGTCGCAACCCACTTCAACAGTAATGTTGCTGTTACAATTCTAGCCATCGCCTAACTTTAAAAATAAATAATAACCTTATAAATATCCACAACACAATACAATTTTCTTTCAAGAATTGTAGTAATTTCCATTATCAATCTCTATTTTATTCATCACCATATTATTTTGTGTGTCTAAATAAATTTCCATCATCTAGGTCTGATGGTTTGAATCATGATACCTTACACTTTCTTTCTTCAGTTACACAAGCATCTAGGCCTGTAAACGAACTGAATGTTGGTGAATTGTTCGTAAACCGTTCGCGGGAAGTTCTTTTATGTTCGTTTATTTAATAAAAGAACGAACACAAACAAACAATTTGTGTTCGTTTAATTAAACGAACGAATATGAACACATGTTCCGAACGTTCACTTATGTTCATGAACGTTCGTTTATATTTGTTCATTTATGTTCGTTTATATGTTAATAGAAAATAATTAAATATTTTTTTTTGGATAATTTATATACTTAAAAGTTTTGTATTTGTTAATTTGTGTTCATTTATATTTGTTTTTGTTCATTTATGTTTGTTTATCTTTGTTCAATTATGTTAAACAAACACAAGTGTTCATTTTTTAAATAAACGAACACTAACATACCCTTGTTACCACAAGGTCAAGAGTTATTGTGTGTTCAAAGAAAAATCAAAAGAAAGTTAAGACGTTGAGATAACAATTCTTATGTATAGTTGGTGATCCGGAGACAAACTTTGAATGGTTTTAAACAAGATATGATGCTAGGTGGAAAAAAGGGTTTTTTGTTCTTACAGAAGTGCACATCCGCATTATGCAACCTAGTATACGGGGAGGTCCCCCTGTGCTTATGATGAGTTCTTCGTTACGTTGGAAAAAAAATCATGTAAAAATCTACAATACTAGTGCAGTGGTCAGTGGCAGATTCATGAATTTTTTCTAGTGGGTTCACTATTGTTAGGTGCTCTAATTTTATACAACCGAGCATGGTTCAGGATGGGTCGGTTTGATGGTTCTGGTCGGGTTGGGTAAGGTTCATCACATAAAATACAATACATTAACAAAAAAACGAACACCATCATTAATATTGATAAAAGACATCATATAAATACGATTGTTTTTTCTTAAAAAAAAGTACCTATAGATGTTCTATATGTTAAGTTTCAACAAATTAACATCCGATTCAAGTTTAACCAAAATAATAAATTAACAGCATAACACAACAATTTAACAACATAACATTAATTTTTATTAAAAGGCAAATGAAACCAGTTTATTAAGCATCAAAAACATCATGCCACTATAAAGCAGCTATCTGCACAAAAATTTCCTACGTTCAGGACCTTTAAAAGAACGGAAAAAAAAAAGGAAAAAAAAACTCCAAAATCAAAAATCAATCAACAAAAAACTACAACGGAAAAGAAACTGAGTCATAAACTATTCTAAAAACACAATTAATTAAACAGAAATGAGGGGATTCGAACGCATGTTGACACAAAATAAAGGGACGATGATTACCACTACATCATAGTTCCACAGTGTATATGTGTTCACTCTAAAAATATATGTGGATTTACTATCATATATTATATAGATATTATATATAAATTTCGAAACTCAGTGAGTTCCCGTGAACCCGCACCAAAGCACGTAGATCCGCCATTGGCAGTGGTGTTATTCATTTATATGAAAAATAATATTTATGTAGACCAACCTGCAATGACATACAAACTTTTGTTCGCCGCCACATGAAAGCATACATGGATTTCCCGGAATGCTAGCAAGCATTGAATACAATGGGGAGAAAAAGAAATCCATTGATAACAAGACAAATCCCCATTTCTTGTTGAATCGTAAGATCAACCATGTGAGTGGTGTAGTGTGATGTTATTAACTTATCAAAAGGCAAGATCGTGATTGCTGCTGCTTCACAAACCACAAGTGTTCATGACAACTGACGGAATAAGATGCAATATACATCCAGTTTGTTGTTCGTTTAACAAATGCCGAATTTTCTCGTTCTTTTTAATGAATTAAAGTTAGTCTCCAAGTTTTACATGCTTCTTAATACCTTTACCACTGGATCGAAAGGATATAACATATTAGCTAGGGAGTGGGGGCCAAACTTACAATAAAATTGATTAAAAACTCATTCCAAACAACATTTATCATAGTTTATACATTTTAAACCTTTTATTTTATGGATGATGTTTTTCGTTCTCGCCTTATTAACCTAACATAAGAGATTAATATTTGTTCAAGAACAGGTAACGTAAGATGCTCATATAGTCTACTTAGAAAGTGAGTTAAACTCGTGGTGTAATTATATCAAACTTAACTTATTATATCGAAAATACTATGGTATGTACGTAATGTTTGATAGTTCATGTTGTGGGCAAAATTTCAAGGATCCGGAATTCAGAATCAGCTTAAGGATCCTTACGATGGTGCCTCAAGGATCCTAACGATGCCCCAAGATCCTGAAAAGAGCTAAGTATCCTAAAACGATTTAGCATTTTAATATTATTAACATTGATGAAATTACTCTATACGTATATTACCTTTGTAGGATTAATCATAATTGATCAAATTAAATCAAGAAACAAGGCATTTAATAGTGATTCAAGGAAAGGCTAGTACCACTAACCATATTAATTCTTATGTTGCATGTGTTCAGATGAATTGCGAAGTTATAACATATTGTTGAAAAAATAGTGTAGGGACAGTCGGATTGATGGTGCATACGAGGTGCTTGTAGAAATGTTAAAGAAAGTATGTTAAGTTGTTAACCATATGTGATTGTGGGTCAATTTATGGAATCCATGAGCCAAGATGGTTTAAACCATGTAATTAATTAAGTAACAATTAAACACGGTGAAAGAAGTTTTATTCAAGTTATACCAAAATACAAATTCTTGATACATTTCACTTGCATAGGTTGGATATTGTAAACTTTCTTATAAAGTTAATAATGAGACAATGAGTCATCTATATACTCATTTTAAACCCTTGATTAAACAATGAGATGGCCATATGATCAAGGGATATAGCCACCATGACCACCACCTTCACCGGCACCGCTACCACTTCCGCTACCATATCCACCATCATGCCCTGACACACCACCTCCGCCACCACCTCCTCCACCAGAACCACCACCTCCTCCACCACCAACACCGCCATGTGACCTTCCTGCTCCACCACCACTACCATATCCACTTCCACCAGCTCCTCCAGCACCAGACCCTCCTCCACCACCACCACCATGTCCGCCTCCTCCACCGGCTCCACCCGCACCACCATATCCACCACCACTCCCAGCTCCTTCTCCTTCTCCTCCACCATAACCCCCACCATGGGCTCCACCTCCTCCACCACTTCCACCTCCACCACCTCCTCCGCTACCTCCACCGCCTCCTCCTGCCGCTCCACCGCCATATCCTGATCCACCACCTTCACCAGCCCCACTTCCAGAACCAGCACCTCCATAACCACCTCCACCACCACCACCACTACCACCTCCTCCGCCTCCACCGCCAGCTAAACCACCTTCATAACCACCACGAGTGTTACCCTCTTCAAGCGTGAAGAGAGCTCTAGTAGCTGCACTAATGCCCAAACCTAACATGACCAAGAAAACCAAACTTGGAAGCTTGTGAATAGCCATTTGATCAGATGAAGAAATTAAGTTGTGTGATATTTGCATGGAAATGCATGGTATTTATAGGGTTTCAAAAAGCTCATCTAAGTGGCTAATGTGGTCCAATACACCACTGTTATGATGACAAATTGGGTAAACAATTAGTGGGTTCTTATATGCTGTTTCCAACTCTTGACACTCGATCATTTTATGATTTTAACAATTATCACATTCAAATCAATAGGACTATGTATTCAATTATATTTGGCTTCCAATATTCAAGATTTCTAAACGAGTGATAATTAATTCTCAAAGTTGTAAAAGTCGCTAGTAGATCCTAGGCGGTTGTTTGGGGAATTGAGTGTACTCGGAGAATATCAGAAATGGTAAATATAAAGAAAATTAATTAGTTTTTGAATATTATATATATTTCAAGTAAAATATGTTTACTAATATTTATAATTAACAAATTAAATAAGTGAATATCAATATAAATAAGGATATTATATTTTTAAATACTAGACGATTCTAAAATTTGCTAATCGTTAATTAAAAAAGTGATATTATTTTTTTAATATTATAGAAATATGAATTATGTTTTATTTATAAAGTTAAATAAACCCAAGTTGATCGACTAGATATGATTTTGGTTGAGTTTGATCACTTTTAATTTAATCGATTATTAGTAACTAGACGGAGTTAAAGAAACTCGCATCGACGTCATACTTTGTAGCGAGTATTCAAGGAGTACCCAACCTTGTAGACCTACTTTTACAACATTGATAATTCTAACTCATTTACATAGTGAAGTCTTCAGTTGTTTTTAATTGATAACACTTGAATGTATAAAAGGATAGCTAAACTTATAAGGTATAAAATAGGTCTGGCGTTTTGATGATCCCTACCTTATTGACCGCAACTTCTGTATTTATTATCGCCTTCATTGCTGCTCCTCCAGTAGATATTGATGGTATTCGTGAACCTGATTCTGGATCTCTACTTTACGGAAACAATATTATTTCGGGTGCCATTATTCCTACTTCTGCAGCTATAGGTTTGCATTTTTACCCAATCTGGGAAGCAGCATCCGTTGATGAATGGTTATACAATGGTGGTCCTTATGAACTAATCGTTCTACACTTCTTACTTGGTGTAGCTTGTTACATGGATCGTGAGTGGGAGCTTAGTTTCCGTCTGGGTATGCGACCTTGGATTGCTGTTGCATATTCAGCTCCTGTTGCAGCTGTTATAAGAAAAATGATTTCATACAACATTCAAAATAAAAGGGTTATGGTCATGCGAAAAGTCCGTGTGGAAAATGTCACGTAGGCATGAAGTTATGTGTTTAATGAATTTTATTTGGATTTTATTATGCGATTAATTTTATTGTATTTGATTTGCTAAATAGGTAACTAATTTGATTCATTTTGCGGTTGAAATTATTGTTTCTTAGTGAAGTTTTTTTACCAAGTTTTAGCTTTATTCTTTTGAAATTGTAGCTTTAATTTTTGCATAATATTTTAATTTTAGTAGGTTTTTTTAATAAAAAAGTGTAGTTTTTTGGTTGAACTTTTATACATTTTTGCTGAAGTTTTCAGAATTTTTGTTGAAATTTTCATTACGTAAACAGTATTGATAAAAAATAAAATAAGTACGTAAACTAGATAGAAATGAAGAGGAAAGAGAAAAATACCAAAATAGTTTTTTTAAAACAGCCAATTTTATTGAATCAACTAGAACAATCAATAAGCAAGATGCTCGTTGATCAAATAAAACACCAGTTACATGTACACGTACACTTACACAAACACCAATTTACAATACATCAAGATAGGGAAAATGAACACCAAGTTTCCCAATCTAACCCCTCTGTTTTACCCATTACTAGAAAAATAACTTTTAATGACTAACAGTTTATGACTCGCGGCTATTTATGACTCGCAAATGTGTGTGTCATAAAAAAGAGTCATGTTTTCTAAAAATTAGAAGATTTATGACTCACTTTTTTGTGAGGCATTAAGTAGCCGTCATAAAACGAAAAAAGCGAAGATTTATGACTCTTTTTTGCGAGTCATTAAACGTTAGTCATAAAATAAAAATTAAATAAGAGCAAAACTTACAATCTAAAATCACAATTCAAAAACTAGGGTTTATGACTTTTGACCTCTCTCTTATTTAGAATCACCGGCGATATCTGGTGTTGTCTTTGCCGGTGACGATTAGACAGATAGGTGGTCTTTTCCTTTTGACCTCTCTCTTGTCTACCTACTCATCTCCGATGTTACTGAATCAGGTGGGAAACTATATGTCTTTTCCGGGTTCTGATGCGGAGTGGTGGTTGCTTTCAGTGGTCAGCATAAACCCTAAATCACATGTCTTTGTTGTTGCCAGGTTCCGATTCGGAAACCTTGGTGGTGGCGGGGGTAGCAGTGGCATGGTGGTTCAGCGGAGTGTCGGACCCATGTGGCTGGCTTTGTCTTTGTGGTATAAACCCTAAATTGGTGATAAGAGTTTGTCGACAACAAGTGATAGAATTATAGAAAGTTTGTTAATTAGTATTTTGGCTTTTATTGTGTGTTTTGATTAGGTATATGCAAGTCAGGGTTTGTGATGATAATCAATCAAGGCGATGATGATAGTGCAGATGGCGATTTTGAAAATAGCAACTACGATTGCAACCACGGCAGGTTCGGATAAACTGGTGTTTGTTATAGTACAACACATTCAATGTTGGTTTCCTAATGACAACATTTATGAGCCTCTTATGATTTCGTGTTCGGTTATCTAATCATCATTTATAAGAATAATGATTTTTTTATCAAGTATAATGTGAATTTCAAGTTGACTGCATCTTCGTAAGTTATCTTTTGTTAACGGGTCATTTAGAAAGTGGTATTTGGCATATTTAAGCTGTTGTGCAATGAATTAGATGTGGCCAGTTTGTTATTATTTATAATGGATAATTTATATGGCTATAAATATTTTGAAGGTTTTAGATAGTTATTAACTCCATAATATCTTCAACTCCAATTGATGATTTACTTATTAATCTTTACATCTATGTTTATTTTCAATTATAAGTTGCAATCAATAAAAGAGTGTGTATCATTTGTATGTAACGTTCCTCTTACGTTTGATATATCCACGGTTTTAATATGTATATTTAGTGTTAATCTCTTGCTGATCTGAGTTTGTTTGTTTGTTTTAGTAGGCGGTTAATTTGGTCTATTCCTTTCTTTTAGCCTATGATTTTGTGTTTGTTACTGGCTATACAATTCATGACAACAAATAATGTTTATTTCTGGTGATTTATTAATTGTCATCACATGATTAATGGTTATGGAATTGTTTTAGACATCTCAACAAGGCATGTCAGGACTGATATGTTACAAAATGGTTGTTTTTGGAGATAAAATCATTGTGGAGATGTTGAGAGATAATGAAAATATAGGTGTTACAGTTCATAGATATTGATGGGATGCGCATAAAAAGGATTTCAAGTTTTGGGGAAAAAAGGATTTCAAGTTCTAAACTGAAATGAGGATAATGCTGATTCTGGTTCTTTATTAAATCAGTCATGATTTTTGCTGGAAAATAGATAGTTGGGATTAGTGTATATTGGTCCTTTTATGCCAACAGTGTGTAAAACCATGTGATATTGAATCTACTTAGAAAGATGTCAAAACTGATAACAATGTGGAAAAAAAGTAGTTAATTTAGAGATCAATTCAAATGTACTTTGTTTATGCATTATGTAGGCACCTTCAAGGAATCATCTATTATTTCTTTTAAGTGGAGTTGGAACAAATGCAATTGGATATGATCTTGCTCCTGGGGTGAGTTAAACGTTATATTTCTTCTTGTTCTTCATCCTCCTTTCAGTTTGCATTACTAATAATCAGTGTCTTTTTAAGCTTTAATCATCATAGTGTCATACTGAACCGGACGCTCGCGCTGTTCTGTTATGCGCGCGTTATTCTGATCTGCGCGTTATTCAGATTCTGATTTTAACTGCACGCTACTGATCTGATCCGCGCGAGCTAATCTGATCCGTGCGCGCTGAACTGGATGCAAATAAAAGAATACGACAAAAATAAAAGTATTTATTTTCAACTTTGTAAAAATTTGTTTCATACATGTGTGACTAAAGTGTGATCATTTTAACTTGAATTCATAATAGTCAACTTGATTAGTGAATTATGAGATGATGTTTTTAGTTATTAGGCTGCCTTCAGTTCAACACACACAAAAACAAACTTGTATTATCATTTAGTCATAATCTGTAACTTTGAATATGTTATTCTGTAGTGTCAAACTCAACCGAGAAGTATAGAGGCGGATATTATATCTTAAACCTCATGAAGGAGATAGTTCGTGATGGACTTGATATACTCGTCAATAACAATGCAAGTGTAATTTACTCTTTTGCTTATTGGTTTGTTTTGATCGAATATGTTTTGACCCGACCAAGTTTGAAACGTCTTTTTTTTCTTCTTAGGTTGGTGGAGGCAAAGAGGTATACACGGACGCGGATCTTGATGCGGTTTGTGAAGAATGGTCGAGCTATGCGGTTCAGTTTGTTTTCTGAGAATGATTTCTTGTATTGACTAAACAAATATTTTTTTGTAACATTTGATGTAGGATGATTAATTAAGAAATGAAAGGTTTATTTTGTATTTGTATAATTGTGTGATTAATTTAAATATTTGTATGCATAATATTAATAATAAAATAGTAAAATAATTTTTTTTTTAAATAATACCATGACTCGCAAATTTGCGTGTCATAAAGTGTAAGTCATAAAGGCGAGTCATGAAATATGAGTCATAAAGGTTAGTCATAAAATTGAGTCATAAGTTATGACTTGCGAATGCGAGTCATAATTGATTTATGATTGGGCTATCAATGACTCGCGTTTGCGAGTCATCTGTACCCATTTATGACTCGCAATGCGAGTCATTAAAAACCTTTTTTCTAGTAGTGAACTCTACATTTTACCCAGTAAAAGCTATGCCTCTTTATGTCCTCCTTGAGTCTATTAACTGAGACTCGATGATTGTTGAAGAGTGCCGCGTTTCTCATCTCTCAAATGCACAAACAAACTGTGAGTATTACCGTTTGAATAACTTTTCGTTTTTTTCTATCAACACAGGATAACCGGTGAGTATTTAAAAGGTCACAAACCTCAAAGCGAAATTGGAGGAATTCTACACCACTAGCTTACAAATTGCCAAATAACAATGGCAACCAAGCATGAAGATTATATGTGCTCTGCCGATTCCGTTCGATCTTGACACAATAGACATTGTTTAACTTCATCAATCGCATTCCTTTTGTGTAAGGCGTTCGAAGTAGCTATACGGCCCATCTCCGCTTTCCAAGCAAAAAGATTAGCTTTACTCCGTACCCACTTGTTCCAATCCAGAACAAAATTATTCACGTTGATGGTATTAGATTGGCATTGTAGGCGACAAGACTTTGTTGTAAAAATTCCTTCCTCATTTAGGTCCCAAACCCATCGATCCCCAACATCATTTAGAATAGTTCCTGAGTAGTAAATCAAGGCATTCCCAAAACTCCGCTAATTCCTCCTGTGTACTCGGTTCACTAATCCAACTCCAGACTCATCCTTCAATAGAGGAGCCATTACATGTTTTATTCCGTATGCTGCACCGTTTATTCCTTTCCAATTTGAATAAATATGGAAACCTTTTGCTCAGTGGCATTCCTCCCACCCAGGTATCAATCCAAAACATGATATTCTCGCCGTTCCCTACCTTTCCCACCATGAATACGATAGACTGATGTGACGTAGTAAAAGGATTTCATCAACTGATGTGGTATTATTCCATACCCCGGTGTACAAAATTTTTCTCGAGATAGGTTTTTTTCCTCGTTCGTTAAAATGAATTCCAGTGACAACTCTCCTACAAAGCTTATCCGGTTTTGTTTTACATCGCCACCACCACTTGTCTAACAACTTAGATTGATATCTCTTAACCACCCAAGACCAAGCCCTCCATGTTTTTTTTTCCACAAAAAAGTAAATACCAAAATAGTTAAATATTATTCAAAGTACATAAAAAAAGTTAATACCTTTTGTATCTACACTCATATATAAAAAAAACTCTAATAGTAACGCTAAGGCTATGTGTAGTGGACGAGTTACAAAATGAGGCGACCTTCGACATGTGACGCCTGGTCAACAAATGATGAATTTTTGTTTTAGGGGTTTAATGGTGTGTCTATATATATATATATCACACAAACTTATAATAATAATAATAAAAATAATAATAAACAAACAAACAAACAAACAAACACACACCGACGACAAAAAGACGTTGTCCCCTGTCTCCCCTCTCATCACCGGAAAACGGGGGGGGGGGGGGGGGGGTTGTTCCTCCAAGAAATCGCCCATTTACTACCACTACGCCTAGCCTAAGTGTTAATGAGTTATATTGAATGACGCATTACCGAATTAATCTTTATGGGTTAAAATAATGTGTCATTTGGTTACATTGGATGTCAATTAGTTGCAAATAAATCCGTTACAACCAAACTACAACTGTTCAAAGCATTAAACGTATAATCGACAATCAAAATATAACTTAATATTATTTAAAATACAAACGTTGCAACCAAACCTGATCAATTTGGTTCTGAACTGAAATATATTAATTTCAAGACTGACGACTTAAGACTTGATTGACCATGTATTCTTGAAGGTGTGGCCAACTTCAGCCAATTAATAATAGGTAAATTCGATTGGAATTTAATAATTTCAGCCAATTGGATTCGGTTCAGTTTTTGATGTGGTTTTTTCGGTTTTGCTAATCGAGGAAAAATGTTTTGGGACAAAATAAACTTGACCCAAAATATTGAAATTGGCATGATATTTGTTTTTTTATTTAAAATAATGATTAATAGAATATTGAATGTTTGAACCTTAAATATTAATATAAGCTTATAAAAGATTGATATAAAATCAAAACTAAAAGTACCAATATTATTATTTAGTAATCATATGTAGAAACCAAATATATTTGTTATTAACCATATGTAAACTAAACAAATAGTCATCGGTAGATCTTCTTTTAATGGTTACAATTAAGATGTTATGGTTATTTTGATCTTTTTTGTTATTCGTTTCGGTTTTTAACAAAATACAAAACCGAACCAAAATCAATATTTCGGTTTTTGCTAAAGTTCAAAATAGAACCGCCGGTTTCTAATTCGGTTTGGTTTTCCCGGTTCGGTTTTTGGTTTCGATTCGGTTTTTTTGGTTTTGTGCGCACTCCTAAATGTTTTAGAGCTTTTGATCAGAAGAAAGATACTGGTCCATTGATGTAAAGCTTAACTTGAGGCAGTGCTTCAATTCAGGTGTTTAAACTTCCAATTAACAAAAATCAATCGTTTAGGTTCTCAAACCTAGTCAAACTCGGTACGTGAAGCTTGGGTCCGAGATTGTTTAATAAGTGATCAACTTCAATTTAGACACAAGCTTCTTCAATTAAACTTGACTCGATTATACTAATAATCATATGTAGAATATATTGAGGTATAATGGTATAACATTAAAGGGGATTATCTTATGAATTGAAAAAAGAAAATTATATCAACACAAGGTAATGTAATATGAGTGGTGTATTAGTAAAGTAAGAATTGACATCCATTTTTAAGTTGTTGGATGACACCAATGCCTCACATGAAAAAAAAGAACCATGTGTTTGCATCAAAAAGTGCATTTTGATGTAGATGATCCATACACTAAACTGTATTACTTATAAAATCAATATGAAATATTCTTACACCAAAAGATATAACTTATTAATAAAAAGCATTGTGTGTTAAATAGTTTTGATGATAGGATACGAAGCAGATTCTAAAAATATATCTTATTTAAATATATAGTTATTTAATTAATAAACAAATGGATTAGATTACTTGTGTAGTTGTGTTGGGCTTGTATTCCACTTTAGCCCGCTCGAATCGAGGATTGTTAGTTGACTTTATTTTTTTCCTTTTTAGTTTTGATAACCTTGTATGGTGTTTAATTCTTTTATATAGTTTGGGCTTAATTTTATGGCTTAATTTTATCAACATATAACTTATTAAATTTTTAAAAAATTAATAAGTTATTTAGAATTCCTTATGTTATAAGATGATATATTAATAAGTCACAATATTATGAATTATTAACTTTTTAAAAAGTTATAAGAAAGTAAAATAAAAAGTTCCAAAACCTATCAAATAGAAGTAACAACAATATCTAATTACAAGTGTCAACACTAGCTAGTGACCTAGCGAGCGACGTAGCGTAGAGTGATGGAGGCATGGATAGTGACGTGACACATCGAATTCAGGAAGGCTGGTGTAGGTGGAGGGCAGCCTCAAAGGTTCTAGTTGACAATAATTTCCGAGCTAAACTAAAAGAGAACTTTTATAGGGTTGCAGTTTAACCAACTATATTATATGGTATAAATTGCTGGGCTATAAACGCACAAGATGGAGGTAGCAAAGATGAGGATGTGTAAGATGGATGAGTGTCCACACGAAGTTAGACCAGATAAGAAATGATGTTTTTATGGAAAGACTATGGGTAGCTAGTAGGGGTGTTCAAAATAATCCGAATCCGAATGTGTATTCGAATTATCCGGAAATCCGAACTATCCGAATTCTCGGATATCTAGAAATTCAGATTTAGATAGAAATTTTGGAATTTTTCGGATATTCAGATTGTCCGAATTATCCAAAATATTAAATATAATATATTTTTAATTTTATATTATATTCAATTACATCTTACGTATTAACCCCTATAAGTTTGAAACCCTAGTTCTCTCACAAAATTACGCTGCTCCTTCCTCCCACGGTGTCCGATTTTTTGACGGTGGTGGTTTGAGTGCCCAGATCAAGTATTAGTTTATTACTTTTCGAGAATTATTTAGATAACATTTATAGATTTTATATATGTTACTGTAAAGATTTGGATCATTGATTTCGTATCCCTCGATTAGGTTTGTTGTATGCTACTTTGTAATGTAAGATTATAGTTTTTCCATTTTTTCCAGATACATGTTTACTATCCGAACGGAAATCCAAAATTTCGGATGCGGATTTCGAATAGTCAAATTTACTATCCGAAACCGGAATATCCGACTTTGAACGCCCCTAGTAGCTAAAATTTCATATAAGATAAGAAAGGCAAGCTAAGATGGCTTGGGCATATGAAGAGGATGCAATTGACGACATCGGTTAGAGTAGTGGAAACCCTCATGGTGAAAGGGAGGAAGTATAGATAGGGGTAGACCCAAACAACATTCATCATACTTTATACATTTTAAACTTATTATTTTATGGATGACGTTTTTCATTCTTGCCTTATGAACCTAACATAAGAGATAAATGTTGGTTCAAGACTAGGTCACGTAAGATGCTCATATAGTCTACTTAGAAAGTGAGTTAATCTCGTGGTGTAATTATATCAAACTTAACTTATTGTATCAAAAATAATATGGTATTTATGTAATGTTTGATAGCTCCCATTTCATTCGATAATATTGTATCCCGATTATATTTTTGTAGTTATTCATTGTATCAAAATTTTGATTTGTAATTATCATATCCTTAACATTTTATCACAATTTTCTTTCAATGTTGTATTATATTCATCACTTACATTGTTTATTTATTATATTGAATAACATTGTTTGACATATAGTAAATATGTCACATTTTAAATTTTAAGCAACCGGTTTTAACAAAATAATTCAGCCTTTGTCACAACATAGGATCTTGAATGGATAATAAAAATAATATATAGCAAAGACAAGAAGGTAAGACACCACATATAAAGCACAAGACGAGGTAAGGCTGCCATTTGGCCCATTTCCAGCAAACACTTATCATTATACAATGCAACTGTAAAAAGGACTCCTACAAACTCGGAGACGCATACTGGTGTAATCTTGACGTGTGACATATTATTGGTGTAATTTAGGAATAGGAGTAGATGAGTGTGTGAGTTGCATCAAAAAGAATATAAAGACTCAACTACTTCCAATGTGCAACAACCTGAACATATGTCCCACATGTCCCCCTTGTTGTCATAAAATCATGTGGCGATGAAGTGGCGCTATTCGTTCTATAACATTTTGATAAGTTGATAGAATTACACATCACCACTAATATGATCGATCTTATGATCTTGCGACTTTTAAGAGCCCCGATATGCTTAGATAGACGCCATTGATAAAACGCCACTAATCATATTGAAAAAATTGTGCATGGACAATCAAATTGATGGTGCATACAAGGTGCTTATAGAGTTGTAGAAATGTCAAAAAAAGTATGCTAACCATATGTGATTGTGGGTCAATTTCTGGAATCCATGAGCCAAGACTAAATATATAATATATTTATATTCATATGACCATTATAGTTATTTATAATATAATATATTAAAATATTAATTATATCCTATTATATATTAATTTGGTAATTGTTGATGAGCCATATTACCCTTACTGATCAATAAAATGTTTTCCTTTAGGTGTATATATAGAGAGATAAATATTAACATCATAACCTAATCACACACACATAACAATTTTGTGTGCCTCCT
>NW_027506826.1:0-27796 GCF_021521415.1 Bidens hawaiensis
AGGCGTACTCGGGAGTACATACCTTACTTGAGCAGAACCTTACTCGAGATAACTTAAAGATATTCTATTAACTCATCAAGTATACTCGGACCATAATTATTAAAGAATACCTTGCCCGGTCTTCCAATTACTTGGCTTCTTGGACTTGGTTGACCAGACCTTACTCGGAAGAGTAAAATACTTGGTCTTGAAGAACAACCCTGCTTGACAAAGTGAACCTTACTCGGATATGCCAAATCAATGAACCTTACTCGGAAATCACTAAAAAGCATACCTTGCTCGGATATCCACTTAAGAAGACTATTTGAAGAAAACCTTGCTCGGAAGGCAAAATCTCATACTCGGCTAAGTAAAAGCTTACTCGAAGGTCCAAGGTGTGTTCGGATTCAATACTTAGCAGTTTCTGAAGAGGTTGAGAAGGTTCCAATCTTCCAGATTCTTCGTTTAGGTCAAATCTCCTCATTTGGGTCAAATTCTTGACCCAACATTACATTATAAAATGATTTAAGTATAAAGTAATCTTTTACCATACCATTAGATTAGACCAGACTTAGCCAATTTTGGCTGAGATACAAATAGGACAAGTATTAATACGCGTAACTTATATACAGTTAGCAGAGCTCAATTAAAGAAGGGAATAACGATTAACGGAGAAAGAAACAGTATCCAGGTGAGTTTCTAGCCCCATTCTTTGTTATGTTTTTCGGGGATACGTGCATACTCGATGTGATTGTTAATACACTTATCCTAAGTGATAAGTGTATCTCCTATGTGATATATGTAAAAGGTATGAATGATTGCTTGTCGGTATGTGAACGATCTTCGGATATTGCACGTACTGTCAAGTTACAATTATGGATTTGAATGCTATGTATAATGTTTGAATGATATGTATGAATGTTATGAATGAATGTAAAGGATAGCTAGGTACAGAAGAAAGGTACTGAGACCTAATAATACCAAGCCAGAAAAAGGGACCGGACCCTAATAATATCCGAGGTAGAAAAGGGACCGAGCCCTTATAAATCTCGAGCAGAAAGGGACTGAGACCAAATAATACTCAAGGTAGAAAAGGGATCGGACCCTAGTAATATCCGAGGTAGAAAAATGGACCGGACCCTAATAATATCTGAGGAAGATAACGGACCGAACCCTAATAATATCCGAGACAGAAAATGAAAGTAGAATTTAAAAATAAAGTATAAGTTAAGTATGTATGTTATGAACAAGTATGAGAATATGAATTATGTATGAAAGTACGTAGTTATGAAAATATTGTATGTTGTATGATTAACTAGAACTCACTCAGCATAGCTGACTTTTAGTATGCACACAGGCAAGTAGAATGAGACAACTAGCTTGAGCGGGGGCATATGGCGAATGAATAAGAGGTTGGCATCTGAAGACTCAAGACGTTTATTAAAATTGATTTTGATTTGAAGACAGTATGCTTGATAAGACAAATTTATGGATTAATGTGTAATGTTTTATGAATATTTTAATATTATGCGAATGTTTTTATTAACTCTGATATTTAGAACAATGTTATGAGTAAATCCAACGTCCAATGTAGGGCACCGTTAACGGGTCCTTACAGAAGAAGTATGAAAAAAAAATCAAGGCTTTAGAAGAATACTTTGTTAAAGGTTTCAAACTCCAATCCGGATATAGATATGAAATAGAAGGGCTGAAGAAAATGTTCATAGAACAAAAGTTGAAAAGTGTTGAATTAGATATTCAAGTAGACTTTCTCAAGAATATTGTGTTAACCAGAAATGTCATTGGGAAGACGAAGGAAGTGAAGCCTAAAGATAAATACAAGACTATTCCTTCACATTTCAATGATAATTATTCGTTGGAAATTGACAAAGAAAATAGAGAAGCATGTCTAAATCAATTTATGGTAATGTAACTGTTGATAAATAGAGAATAAATTTTCAAGCAATACAGCAACGTAACTGTTGACAAAGATGGTGAGTTTTCATGGTCTAAAACTGATTTTAGTAAGACCAAGACAATTTTTTCTAACGAAGAAAAAGCTTTAAACAGTTCTGAAGACAAGAAAGAAACTGAAACATCAACTAAAAATGGGAAGAGTATATCAAGTTGTTGTAGTTGTAAATGTTCAAGATGTAGTGATTCAAGTTTAAAGAAGAATGCTAAAAACATGTCTCTAAATAAGTATCAAAGGTCATCCACAAATCTATCATGTTTATTCAAAAAATGATATCTTTTATATTTGTTGTTATCCTTCTAAATTACCATGAAGGGACAACCATGTGTTGAATGGTATGCAAAGAGTAAAGGCAAATATCAGCCACCCAAGAAGTTCTCATTTAAAAAGGTTAGAAAACTATGCACATCCGCCAAGTTCCATTGCTCTTAGGAACTATGTAGGATTTGTAACCCAAGTTTGAAATCTGATTTCTCTGATGCGTTTAACAAATCTTGGACTTGTTCATTAATTTCTTTCGTTTTGTCTGGACCCATATTCTGCTTCTACTAAACAATGGGAGTGAAAGCTGGATTAACACGCAGTTTATGTTCCGCAATTTCTCTTGGAACACCCGTCATATCTGCGGGTTGCCAGGCAAAAACATCCATGTTATTGCTAAGCAATTGTTTCAAAAATGTTCTCACTCTTTCAGAAATAGTTGGTCCAATTGTCACTGTTTGTTCCATAAACTTTGGGTTTATCACCCATTTTTCAGGCTCAGTATGCTTGACCAGCTTTGGTATTTTACTTGTGTTTGAACTTTTTGTGGTGAATCAGTTTTTGTGCACGTGAATGATTTTTATAGCCATGCGCGTTGGAACTCCTACCACACCATGTGCGGTAGAAGCATTAGCATTAAAATCCCCAATAGGTTCTTGACCCAAAATTATATCATGTTTCGACCTCACGGAAAGGACCAAAAACTACACATCTTCTGTCTATGAATAGATCCCATCACTAAGGGTAACAGGGAAAGAAATAACACCACGTGGTCGTGGGTTCGAGTCCCACGGATGGCGCCAATGAAAAAACCCGAATCTAAACCCCAATAGGTTAGACCGATGATTCCACCGGGTATGAATTATGGAGTAGGAAATAGGTTAATAGAAGTTCCGATCCAACAGCTCTGATGATGATGACCTGCAATACAGAACCACCGTGAGCTCATCACAGGAAGGACAAGAGTGGGGGTATTCCCGTAACCACCCTCTGGCGTGAGAATAAGTATTGTTCTTATAGAGAAAGATTACTTAAGTGATTGAAGTATATGTGAAGTTCTTAGAGAGAGAAATTACTTAAGTGATTGACGTAATAGGTGAAGGGTAAATGAATACCTCATGATCGTGAGCTGAGTATTTATAGCCGATGGTTAAGGGGAATATGAATGGTGCAACTGTCCTCTTCTAGAAGATATTCTTCTAACTAACTGTACACGTGGCGGCATTTAATAGGAAGTGACAGCTAGCCATGTGCATGGTTATAACAAACTATCCAGTTGTCCTTCTTTGATTAGCTACCTTGTCACGTGCTCTTCACGAAAGGGGGGATGTCCCTTTCAGAGAATATTTGAATAATCTTCTAGAAGGAAGTTGGTTATAACTGCTCTGCTGACGTCATACTTTCTTTATTCCGTGTTTGGGAGGCTTCCCCATATGTGAGTAGTCCTTTGCCTCTTAAGACAGTTAATTAAAACTCGTTCTCCCTTGGTGTTTTGTCTTCCATATATAACAGAGTGTGAAGTAGACAATCTGTGGATGCTTTATTGTAACACCCCGTAACCGCAGCGGAAACGTACACGGGATGCAACAGACACATCTGATATCAACAGCATTGTTTATAAAGAAAACACCACTACATTAATTTTAAACGTATTACATTGTTCTGAGTTTCATAACCATCTAAGCGTTATCACATAAGTGTTACCGATAGTACATTAACATATTTAATGCAAATATAGATCTCAAGACTTCCACAAAATAGCACACAGCATCGAACACATATCACTCATTCCAATTTGAGCGTACCTAGAAAGCATGTAAAGAAAACGGGTCAACTACGAATAGTTGGTGAGTTTCACTAATTTAAATAAACCATGACAAATCATTATAAGAATCTTAAATAAGTGATGTAATTATACTGAGTTCACAAGTGAAAACTCTATTAACCCCAAAACATATCGATTAACCTCCGGGAACTCTGTTACCCCAGAATACTTCCAATAACCTCTGGGAACTCTGTTACCCCAGAAACACATTTAATAACCTCTGGGAACTCTGTTACCCCAGAAACACATTTAATAACCTCTGGGAACTCGGTTACCCCAGAACACTGTTTCGGGCCTTACAATATTAGCAACTCAGTTAATTACCATCTTAATACATTACCGTACGATTTCCGTACAATAAACATTATATAAAAACATTCGTTTCCATGCGATTAGCATGTACTTAAACACTTTGATAGAAACATGCTTTCCGCCCCGGGAAAATATTTAAAACAGTTCAGTAAAAAGGGGCTCGTGAAAACTCACCTTCTTGTGAGCAAGATGTACTACGGTGTACGGCTACTGGTACAGATCTGTAATACGATCCCCAAATCGTTACTACACAATTTCTATCAATATAACTTAAATTCGTGTTAACCGGTACGTCGGGGGACACTGTTAACCCAGTACCGTACACGATCCGGGGACAATGTTAACCCCGAAATACTTTTCAGGACTTAGATTGTGATATCACCTAGAGTTCTTTAGTCAAAACTACCGTTAGTTTGTTTTCTCGTTTTGCGTGCCTAGCACGGTTATCCGTCTTTATGTTTACAAAAATAAGTTTGACCACACACGACCCGAAAATAGTTATTATTGATATTTTCATTAAAGTGGTGAAATTAGAGCTCGGTTAGACACCCCGTTTGGCCGCGGGGCCCGTTTCCGCCTTTAGTACACCGGAAACGGTTTAAATCGGGTAAAATTACCCAAATCATCCGAATTATTTTCGGATGATTTATTTTTACTTGATTAACTTAGTTTCATGAAAATAGTCCATTTTTAAGGTTTTTATGCACCAGTCAGCTCGCTTAGGCGAACTTCGCCGGTTTACTCGTTCTAAGCTTTAAAAGTTTGTTTTTAAGTTCCATTTAGCACAAATAAATATCCGTTTAGTCTCGGACCTTGAAATTTTGTACAAACGATATTTTGACAGTAAGGAATTTTATAAAATTTTTCCAGAATTAATTTTTATATCTAAGGTTTATTTAACCATTTTTAAACGTCATTTAAACACCAAATATGTCGAAAATACCAAACGACCTTCGAAAAATCCCAAATTTTTCTGGGATGACCCCTGTCACCCACATAGTTCCCTGTAATTTTTCCAGAACCAAAAACTCACTTTTCATGCCATTTTTACCAAAACCGAGCTAGAAATCCCTAGAACTCGTTTTACCGAAAAGCCTACTTAGACTTCTCCAATGAACCTGAAATTTTGTGTGAGACTTTTATATGTTATAAAAAGCTTATCATAAATTTTCCAGAATTGTTCATGATGTTTAGCTATTTTTCACCATTTTTAGCCAAAACCGAGCATTAAATTCACCAAATATTCATCCTTTATCCAAAAATTACCAAATTTCACAGATCTCATATTTTCATGTGTAGATCATCTCTGTGAAATTTCATGACCCAACTCTAAGCCTACCACAATCTGTCCAAATCACACAAATCATACGAAAATCGAACTACTTTGTGTTTTCTAGCGTTAGATCGCAAAGATCTTGGTTTCTAGCCTTTGCTAGCCACTAGATACAACACTTACAAGCACAACAACACCACACCAAGCAAGTTATACCCACAATCAAGCCATTTCTTTCATGGTTTCGATTAAAACATCAAAACAAAGATTTTGACCGTAAAAATTCGTTTTTGACTCTTTTAACTACTTTCTTGGACCAAGATCCTTTGTATAACTTGTATACATCACTTGATCCTCCAAGAATCGGTTTCATCTCGGGTTTTCACCCATTTTTCATTTGAAACCTCATTTCCTTGTAAATGAATCAAGAAAAGAAGAATAACACGATTATAACTTGGTCTATACCTCGTTTTCTTGCTTAAAAACTTGGATCTTTGGATGGATGATGAAGAGGTTGAGAGGATTTTGGGAGAAAGATTGTGGAAAAAAGAAAAAATGAATGTGTAAGTGTGTGCATAGGGACAGATCGGTCCTAGTTGTGGTGTGGGGTGGGGCCCACATCTCAAACAATGGCCACACATTTGGATTGCGTAATCCGGATAATGTTGTGGATAATCTGGTTCAGTTCGTTTCTCGGTTTAAACGTTTAATTCCGCTCAAAACGAGACCAAAACGGTCGTTTTTCGGCTTAAAATTAAAATTTATATAAAACTGATTTAAAAACTTTAAAAACTTAAACCATGACGTTTATTGACTTAATACATCGTATTGTCGGTAATTGTGCATCTTTTTCGGTTTGATCGATCATCTCTTGCTTGGTTTGATGTTAAAGGTTTCGTTTATCGTACCGACGTACTAATAAATCGAAATCCTTTTTCTGTGCTATAATTCACTTATCCCGAAGCTTTAATACTTCGTAAACATCACTAAACATTATATATTTCGTCTATAATGTAATTCCCGATTCGTTCGGGTTTCAATAACCGTTCATCGATTAATCATAATTCCGATACGACTAGTTGTACATTTGAGTATAATTCGTACTGTGAATCTCATATACTCGTATAAACACATTATAATTCATATATTCAGTATTGAATAACACGTAAATAGTATATTCCGGCTAGGGTATACCTGAATTTGCCGGAATCGTTACATTTATGAAGGATTCCTGAACGAACCGAGGGTTTTGCGGTTGACCCGCAGATGTCCTTTGAGGGATACTTGAGTGATCCACAAGTATTCCTTAATGGGTATCCAGGAAGTTTTTGCTACTCTACCTCTATACACGTCTTCAACAATTTGCAATATAACTTTAAACACATTTGATGATTCATTATTTTTTTTATGTTTATAAAGGGAGATAATTAAATTATGCTGCTTAATATTTGCTTGAATATAACACGTAGGTCTGACGTATTCCAAGGGAAAGTAACTTGTTATCATATGCAACAAGCAAATGGGTATGGGATTTCTTTATGGTTCTTATAGGGAGTTACATGAAAAATTAATATATAATAAATGGTTTGTAATCGGGTAATTCTACTATACAATTAAATTAATGGACACTTGGCCCCTTTCTAGGGTATCTAAATTGGCATCAATCGTCATGACAGCTAATTCCATTTGTATCAACAAAGTTAACTTGTATTTCATTCACGAACTCATTTCCATCTTTATAACCCATGACCCGCTTTTTACAAATAGATAGAAACCATAAGAACCTTTTAATCAAACAATTGTCTTTTCTCCGAAGACGAAATCCATGATTTCATCATGGGTCTGGATTTCATTTAGTAAGGTTTCTTGTATTTCCACGATTTCATTTAGTAAGGTTTCTTGTATTTCCACGATTTCAGCAACCCCCATTGTTGGCTCTTCTCACTATTCAAAAACTAAGCATTTGTGACTGCCATTTCGGTCGAAAAAACAGTTGCAATTGCCTTTTTACGGCCATTTTGCAACTGAAAAATGTAGTTGGAAAAAAGCATGTCCCAGTTGCTCTACTGCGACCGTTATTACATTTGTGATCATGCTGTCGTCGCAAGTCTTTCTACCGGTCATGCGGTCGCAAATCGCAAATCTTGATACCGGTGCTGCCATAGCATATTTTGCAACTGTTTGCTTCAGTCGCAAATTTTGCAACCGTTGCTATCATCGCAATTTTTCATTTTCCACAACTTTTTACGACCAACCTATGTCTGATAGCTTCAGACAATTTTGCGACCATATTTTTGTCGCAATGCAGTGGAACTATTTTTTAGCAAATAGATTAAAAAAACAAATTTCTATATATGGATGCGAAATAAAACTAAAATTTCTATCATAGATGTTTAGTAAAAAGTGTTATTCAGGTTCTATAAACAAATATAAAAATATTATTCTAGATATACACTCACTTTCTGGTAAAAAACAAAAACAAAATGTACATACGCTTTCTGGTATATGTATTCAGGAACATGAATACAGCCCTGGATGTCTGAAAATGTGGTCTTCGCTTTTGTTCCTCATGTCTGCTCATCAGATCGTCCTAATGGAGCAAACTGACCAAGATGATTGTATCTTCGTTAAAACCATGAGGCTTTAAGTCTTCTATTATCCCAAAGTCAAACCTCACATTGACTTTTAAAATTCAAAGATGTAAAACCGAACGTGAAGATACAGAATCTATCATGATTAATCAAATAATATAATACATGAGCAAATAATATAATACATGAGCAGTGAAATATGTGATTAGTGAGTGACTGACGATGCAGTCGAATGGGTTGAGGTTGTTGGACTAAGACCTTTTAAATTTTATTTGACATGCCTGTAAATGAGCTGAGTTGAGTCAATAACGGTTAGTCTCACGCTCAGCTAAACTCGTTTACAAACCGAGTCGAGCTGGCTAGGCTCATTTACAAACTGAGTTAAATTGGTTCAGCTAATTGTACTCAACCTTGACCTGTGAAAGACTTGTGCCAGCTCAATAATTTAAAAAAAAATCATTTTATCTTGCCCCAAAACTCTCTCTGCAAGCCGCAAAAACTTTTTCGGCTGACATAATCTTATCGTAGGTCTTAGGAATCCCATCTCTTCGAGTCAAACAACGAGTCAAAGCATCAATATGTACATTCTTCCGGAAGGCACCCCGCAACATATTTTCGCCAATGCTTGCAATATTAAAACTCTAATCGTTAAAATGAGTGATGAAAGCTTCAATGGTTTCATTTTCACGTCTGATCACGTCCAAAATTTCTGCGGGTCCCGCGTATGGTTTTTTTGCCGGCTAAAGTGTTGTGAAAACTTCGCCACTAAGCCATTCCAACTTTGAATCTAACCACCAGGCAACTTTTCAAACCATTCGCGGGCAGCCCCACTCAGAGTAAGGGCAAACATTTGACACCAGTATGGTAAAGTCCAACCATTAATTCCACCAACCGCTGTAAAATTGAGCAAATGATCACTAGAATCTGTCATGCCATTATATTTACCTAAATTAGTTGGAATCTTCACATTCACTGGGAATGGTGCTATAGCTATCCGCAAATTGAATTTCGACTTCTCCGCAAAAGCTGCTAGTCGATAAGGCTTGGTGAAATCTTCTCTGCATCGCTGCAATATTCCGTGTGTCTGACTACCGCACACGGCTGACTAGTCTCTTCTCGGCCATAAACCTGATTGCCTTCGCTAAAATATCTGGCATCAACAGGGCAACACGTAGGATCCCGGAGACTTCCATCTTCTTCCCCTTCCACAGAACACCCCATAGTCCTAACATTGTCATGATGTTGACTTCGACGAACTGTTAGTGGAGGATATGGAGATAAAGGAAGATTATCCTAATATGTAAAATTCCTTGCACGAACCCTATCTTCACGCAACATACGCATCTATGACCCTCTCTTCCTATAGTTGCAACCATTCTTCAGGAGTCTAAATTTTTTCAGATCGGAGATTTTGACGATGAGATCTTATCGGAGGAGAACTTCAAGATCTGCCTTCCAAATCTGGAATCTAATGAATCCGATGAGTCTCAACTGTCACTCTTCCCACATCACCTAGAGTAAGACCAGTTGGTCCTGTCGGACCGGTGCGGGACACGGTTTCCCAACGATTCACGGGGCAACGTGTTAGAGTGCGGAATCCTCTAACACGGCGATTCGGTGGTGATCAACAACGCACGGTTACGATTCCTAAGACGGTTTGACACCTAGGGACGGAGGAAAAGACCGACACGACGAAGATTGGCAGAGAGGATTTTCGGCAGTAGCAGGTTCGTGACTGTGTGTAATGTGTGCTCTCTCTCGTGAAATTTCCTAAGTTTCGTTTATATATCGTATACTGATTCGATCGAATGAGTATCTCATTCGATCGAATGAGTCCTGGTTCGATCGAATCAGTCACTGATTCGATCGAATCAGTTTCTTTTGACATTTTCAGTCCGTTAACTTGGTTTCACGATCGTTATTTTCATATCGAACCATCCTGATAGAACTGGGGACATACACATGACATTTCATGTCCTAACAAACTCCCCCTTGGAGCCAGTTCTATTTACTTATAATCAATCGAGTTCTCTTGCTCGATCGTAACTCCCCCTTGGAGTTATCTCACTCTCTCTTTTCTCAAAGCTAGTGGTGCGCACGTTGCATCCACGAACTCCTTTCTTCATGAAGTTCTCTCAAGATCAAATGGTTCAGTCAGTCAGACTTACCATAGGTTCCGCATATCCTGAGAAGCTGTCAATTGGAATTTTAGATAAACATTTAAGCACAATCTATCTCAATCCAAAACAAATTACATTCAACTCAAGAACAATTACAATCAGAAGATTAAACCTTGAATTACAACAAGAAACAAAATAAACATGACAATTAAGCTTCAGTTTCTTGTGCATACTTCTTCTGTTGCTCTTTCCAGTTTGATCCTGCATGTATGTCATAGGCAAAGCAAATCCTAATGACATTTCTATACGTTAATGCTTGCTCTCTGTCTTCGGGGGCATAAAGAATCTCTGTCTTGTATAGTGTATAGACATCCTCCCGTGACAAGTTTGTGAGCCACATAGGATCAAATATGCGAATTGTGCTCCAATTTCCATTGTCGTTGAGCACAATAACTGCTTCATGCAGTCTTCCATCATAGTACCAATGCCTGAATGCTTTGTAGAAGTCCTGCTTCATCTTTCTTAGAGGAATCTTCTTCATCGTGAGTGGTGGCATGTACTTCAAGATAATCTTTGGCCTGTTGGTGATCGGATCGATCTCCTTTTTACTTGTATATCTCTTTGGCCTCTGTGGAGTGATCATCTTCCATTTTGAGTTGTATTCCTTTCGCAATACACTCTGATAGTACGTGGCAAATGGAGATGAACTGGCGTAAAGCATATCAAGATAGTTCAGACGGTTTAGATCATAAGTAGGAAGAGTCTTCAAGTCAGTGATACGTTGAAAGTACTCAACCCCTTTTTCTCTCTTGATAGCAATGCAATTAAGATCCTTCAGACACGCCCAAGCAATAATCTCTCCTGAAGTTCTACGACCCTTCATCTTATAAGACGTTGTGTGAGGAATGGTCGGCTTTGCTTGTCGTCTGGACCTTATCTTCTCAAGAATAGCGTTGAAAGCTTTCTTGCATTCTTCTGTTTTCTCAACGAATTCGGCTTGATCTGCTTCAGAAGGCTGTTTCATTGTGTTTGACCTTTCGTCAGCCTTCTTCTGTATTTCCTCCTCTGTTACATTTTGGAAGAAACTTGCAGAGTTAGGAAGATTGTCAGTTTGAGACGTGTAGTATTCTGGATATTCTTCCTGTGTCAAGTCTTCCATTTCAACTTCATCAAATTGAGAGGGATCAGCGGCCGTAGATGGTGTTGAGTCAGGTGTAGCAGCCGAAGAAGATGTTTGTTCTGTTGAAGGCAAAGCCAGATACTTGCCTGTTTCTTCATTGTATAGCTCAAACATTTGTTCCAGTTCTTCTTCTGTGAAATTGTGTGAAATTTCACCTTCTTCCAAGTCTCCACTTGCGAAGTTTTGCTGCTCATCTGGATTGTCCAGTAAAAACGTGAAATATTCCGCTGCTGTTTTTGATTGCAGCGGTTGGACATTAAACGGATCAGCATCACCTGTTTGATTAAAAAACCACAATATAACACAAATTTTAAACAAACATATGTAATATCATAAACATGAAATACAATACCATTACATATGAAACTAAGTTTACACACAAATCATTAATTAAAAAGATTAAACATTTAAGTCCTCACTACATTCACTCAAAATACTCTTAAATACCTTCACCTCCATCATCAGAAGAGTCCAGTTCGTCTGTGTCCACATCGACATTGCTTGGACCTTCCAGACGAAGAACATCTCCTTTCAGCTCGGTCACTTTTGCTTCAAGGCTTAGATTTGACTCTTTCAGCTTGTTGATCGAAGATCCTTGTTCAGCGACAGTAGCATTTAGCTGACTGTTTTCAAGCCTGAGCATTTCGTTCTCAGCTTGAAGTTTAGCAATCTGCTCATCTCTGAGTCGATTCTGTTATTCTTGCTCTGTCTTGAACAATAACATCTTCATCATAGCCTTGTGAAGATCAGCAATTTCTGATGCAACCTTTTGAGGTATAGACATTTCCGGTTGAGGTTGAGGAGTAGGTTGTGGAGCTGACTGCGGTGTTGGTGGCTGTGCTGGTTGAGCAGGAGGGGCAGCAGAAGTCCCAACTGATGGTACCATTGAAGGACGTGGTTGATCGGAAAATAAACTCCGATACTTTCTTGTAACCTTCTTCTTCTGCCTCTTTGCAGGCCTTTCTTCAGTCGCATCTATCTCAGCCGGTTGTTTCTCGGCTCTAACTTCTTCACCAGCCTCCAGATCCTCAACATTTAAATACCAATCAGCCTGTTTTTCAGCTTCTGTCCTTGTGTCTTCCGTGACCGCCACCTCCTCAGTGTCAGAATCGTCGCTGGATTCCTGATACGGTAAATTCTCGACGTCTGAATCACTGGCAGCATTTCTCCACTTCCTCTTCGGAGGGGCCCTGTAGGACGGATTGACTATATGCCCGAAGCATCGTTTGAGTGGTGGCCTGGTGGGACGTTCTTTGTAGGATTTGAGACGGTTGAGAGTCTCATTCTTCATGTGGTCCAGTTTCACCACATCACCTTCATTTTCTTTCGGTAGACCCGGTGCTTGAGTATCAACTATCATCTGAACGAACCTCGGGTACTGAAGAAACTTCTCGCTCTTCCCTTGTTTCAACGTGATGTTTTCCACCATATGACCAAACGTCATTTGAGAGAAGTTGTAGGGGCGGTTCATCACTAGAGCAGCTACGGTGAACTGCATGCTTTCCCTCAGCTTGTCAAAGCTAGTTCGTTGAGGCCCCAAGCAATGCATCACCACGTGTGCCAGATACTTGAATTCGGGGCACAGGTTGGCTTTGTGAAGCAGACCGGCATTGAGATCGCCGTCATACTTCATTCTTGCGAAACATCCTCTAGTTGCTGCAGGATGTAATGATGTAGGGTCTGATTCTAAGTCTACAAAGCCGCAGACTTCTCGGATTACCTGGGCAGATATTACGATGGCATGCCCTCTGACCGTGGAGCGAATAACCGACGGCACGGCTGTTTTGTCGTGCGTGGCATTCCTCCAGAACTCTTGTTGAATTGACATTATAGGCTCAACGATCCTCGAGATAGGTCCAGAAATCCTTGACCTCTTCAGAAATTTGATAACTGTTGCAAAATCCTTCCCGTGGCTAGACTTTTCGTCCAGGAAAGCCACGATATTGTGCTTGATAGACGTTTTGAATGGAGCAACCACTTCTGCAACTTCAGCCATTGAATCTGTAAACTTAAACGTGTTAGAACGAACAGATATCGAAACGACTGAATGCGTTTAAAATTTTCAAATTTTCTGGACTAGTTCGATCGAACGAGCAACACATTCGATCGGTTGAGCTATTCATTCGATCGAATGAGTCCTGGTTCGATAGCATACAATCGAATGAGATAGATCTTATCATTTACTTCTGATTCGATCGAACTACTAATCGAATAAGTCACATTCGATCGAATAAGAAACTCGTTCGATCGAATAGACTGATTCGACTCATTCAAGCAGAAGCCCGGAAATGACGAACACCCGAACCCGGAAAACCAAAACGACCAAAAACCCGATCAAAACACGGTTAAAAACAAGTAAAACTTACATTTTTGTAATCTACGTGAAAAACTGAATAAAGTGATCGGATCAAAAAGAGGGTTTGAGAAAAACAAATTTGAGAGCGAAAATCCGTAATATTTTTCGAATAATTCTGTCCGATCGAATAAGTTTGAATATTTATACTGTTTTTGGACTTATTCGATCGAATGGACTTGTTCGTTTGGATCATTCGATCGAATGAGATTCTATTCGATCGAATGAGTCTCTTCACAACGGTTCGCATTCTCTCACACACTGATTCGATCGAATCTGTTCATTCGATCGAGTTATTCATTCGAATAGCAACCTATTCGATCGAATGAGGGAAAACATTTGAAAAATAAATTTTTTTTTTTTTTTTTTTTTTTTTTTTTTTTTTTTTTTTTTTAATTTCTTATTTCCCGTCCATCGATCGTGATGCCTTTGAACCTGCACGAAAACATAAACTTTCGACACTTGGTTAGTTTTTTTTTTTTTTTTTTTTTTAGACATTTTCCAATCCTGAGAGCTTCGTTCCTACAGAACATATAGATCATAATACATTAGCAACAAATGGAAAAATATCAGGCTCAAACATCTTTGGGTTTTCTTGTCACTTCATTCTTTCTTTCATGCACAGCCTGTTGCACAGATGAACATTTAGCAACCTGCATGAAGTTTTCTTTCATTCCTACACACTGGATAAACATTTAGTAAGAACAGACAGGGATCAGACTACCTGTCACGATGATTTCTCATCGATTCTCAAACAAACAGAAATAGATAAAATTCTTTTTGGTTTTTATCAAAATATTTACAGGGAGGGACAGGGATCAGACTACCTGTCAAAAACTAATTCAGAATAAAAATCTTTTTGTATGTTTTTTTTTTTTTTTTTTTTTTTTTTTTTTTTTTTTTATAATATTCAAACTGAAATAAACAACTGTACAAAAATTTAAAATACATTATTTTTGGTTGAGAAGGATCTATAATAAGAAATCATACAGACGTATATGACTATCTACTGAGACCTTTTTTTTTTTTTTTTTTTTTTTTTTTTTTTTTTTTTTAACAGAATATACGAAGTTAAACCAGACATAATGAATATTCTTTTTGTGAGAAAGATCCGAACAGGAATCATACTAATTACGTGACTGTCACACAGATCCGTGTTTAGCTGTATTATGACATAAAGAAACAGGTTGTGAGCATGTAAATAACTTAAAATGGTTTTCATCGTTTCTGTGATACGAGTTAGGTTCAATTATGTCTCAAAATTTAAGTGGGTAACAACTCAGAGATTATGATGCCTCCTATCCATTCTCAAAGCGTATTTGGCTTTCCCCAAGTCACCCCGAATTGACCTTGACCCATAGTGTCTGATTAAGGTTGTAAGTGTCTTCATCTGCTTCCCGTTTTCTTTCTTACTCCATGATTGAGAAGTCTTGACATTGTTAACTCTAGAATGTTTCAATCACTCATAAGGTAATTTTTTTTTTTTTTTTTTTTTTTTTTTTTTTTTTTTTTTTTACATAGACTTCAGAGTAGTAAACAATTGCAAGTCCCGAATCTGGATCACTGCAGTTTCTTCACACACTATCTTTACGGGAATCAGAACACTTATGGGCTCGTGTATGACTGGGTAATCGCTTTTCTGCCTATCATTCGGAAAGATATATATGAAGACATACAAAACTCTTAAGGAGTTTCCACTTAAAATCGAGTAGATTTAGTTTGTATCACATCTACTTTTACGCACCATAAAAAGCTACCATGACACACAATGACCGTTCTAAAGCCTTTTAAGCCTAATAACTTCACTAGTTAAGCACACAGAATCAGTGTATCTATCATTTTCCAAGGTTGGATCAATTTCTCATTTTCTGAATATATATGAATGTCTTTTAAAAAAAATAACGTTTAAATTATTTCGCCCCGATCAAGTCAAAGTCTTCAGGTAAACGGCTATCCTGAAGATCCAATGGATCAACTGGACCGACCACATACGAGTATGTGTCCTTCTAACTAAGTATAACCGACTATTTTTCAGCGAAAGAATAAAAACCCATCAAAACCCGCCCCGATCACTTTCAGTCATCTGGTTAATGGCTATCCTCATAATCTACTAGTAGAAGTAAGGACCAAAACACATCCGAAAATGTGTCCATCAAACTGAGGTAACCGACATAATTTTAAGCGATAGTGATGTATAAAAATTTAATATAAGAAAAATGAAAATAAGCTGTACAGAAATAACAAATCTTTTTGATGTCTCAGTATGATAGCGTCTGTGTACTATCACCTTTCTTGTAACAAGATCAACTTCTCAAAAAATTTTTTTTTTTTTTTTAATGTTTTTGGGTTTTTGTATTTTATATTGTTTTTGGTTTTTCTTAGATTCTATTCTCCCCCTAGAATTTATAAAAAACAAAATCTTTTTGGATTTTTCAAATTTTTAAGAAAAGAAAAATGAAAACAATTTAAATGATATCTTCAGGAACATCATCTGATAAACGTTTAACGCCGTTGATCTCTAGCAAATATAAAAACCGTGGTTTATCAAATGCTTTAGTGAAGAGATCAGCGCGTTGTTCCTGAGTGGGGATTTTTATCACATCGATTAACTTCTTTTCGTAGCAGTCACGAAGGAAGTGATATCGAATTTCGATGTGCTTCGTTTTGCTAAAATGGACCGGATTTTTGGTAATTGAAATTGCAGCAGAATTATCAATATATATGGGAGTAGTAAAACATTCAATACCGTAGTCACGCATTTGTTGCTGAATCCAAATAACTTGAGAACAGCAACTGGCAGCCGCAATATATTCCGCCTCAGCTGTTGAAGTGGAGACTGACGTCTGCTTTTTGCATTGCCACGTTACTAAACGACTTCCAAAGAACTGACATCCTGCTGTTGTTGATTTGTAATCGAGTTTACAACCACCATAATCCGAATCACTATATGCATGAAGATCGAAGTTGTCATCATAAGGATACCAAAGACCCCAATCTGGAGTACCCTTCAGATAACGCAAAATTCTTTTGACTGCAATCAGATGGGAGACCTTCGGCTTTGACTGGTAACGTGCACAGAGACACGTAGCAAACATTATGTCTGGCCGAGAAGCAGTCAGGTACATTAGAGATCCGATGATTCCTCTATAGTGAGTTGGATTGATCAATTCACCCTTCTCGTCAGGATTAATCTCGTGATTAACCTCTAAAGGAGTTCCCTGTGAAGAAGAACTCAACATCTCAAACCGTTTCAAGATGTCATTGACGTATTTTGTCTGGTGAATGAAGATACCGGAATCTTTTTGATCAACTTGAAGTCCTAAGAAGAACTTCATCTCACCCATGGAGCTCATTTCAAATTTTTCTTTCATCACTTGTTCGAACTCCTTACAAAGTGTTTTATTCGTGGACCCGAAGATGATGTCGTCCACGTACACTTGTACCATAATTAGATCTCCTTCTTTTTCTTTTGAGAATAACGTGCAGTCAATGGTTCCCCTTCTAAACCCGTTGTTCAGAAGGTGTTTGGATAGTTCTTTATACCAAGCTCTCGGGGCTTGGTGAAGACCGTACAAAGCCTTGTTGAGCAGATAGGCTTTGTCCTTGTGATATGGGTCTTCAAAACCTGGAGGTTGTGCCACATATACGGTCTCTTCGATGTGACCGTACAAAAAGGCACTCTTGACGTCCATCTGATATACTTTGAATTTCTTGAAAGATGCATACGCCAAGAACATCCGGATTGCCTCCAAACGAGCAACCGGAGCATATACCTCATTGTAGTCTAGGCCTTCGATTTGCCTAAACCCTTGGACCACCAGGCGGGCTTTGTTGCGAACAATCACTCCACGATCGTCACGTTTACATTTTAGTACCCACTTAGTGCCAATTTTCTTCTGTCCTTTGGGGAGATCCACCAGCTTCCACACACCAAGTCTTTTAAACTGCAATAATTCCTCTTGCATGGCTGAGACCCAGTTGGGATCTTTCAGCGCATCGGTGGTGCTGTGTGGTTCTTCTTGTGCTAAGAAGCATTCATGGGCATTAAGAGCAACTGATCCTGACTCCATCATTTCTGTGTAGAGACCAAAATTCAGCTGTCGACGAGTTTTGACACCCTGTTGAATGTCCCCTATAATGTTGTCTTGTGGATGATCACGTTCAGTCCTAACAACCGGATTGTCAGGAACGACAACATTTTGTTCCAAGTTAGTTAAGTTCGGCTCAGGAACTGGAGCGTGTTGTGGTGCCTCTGAAGTAGACGTTAGAGGCTGATCTGCATTCGGCACTTCTTGATTTGACGATGAAGGTTGTGACGTAACCTGAGTTGGTGCCGATTGTACATCATCTGCTGGAGATTCATCTTCAGATTCAGATTCGGAAGATTCTTGAACTTGATCGCTAGACTCTGTGGAGGAAGATGATGACGGACCAGGATGAGTTGAAGATTGCAAAGATTCATCAGGAGGTGCATTTTGCGCCTCATACATCATTTGAATAGCAATCTCATACAGATTGAATGACTTGAACAATTTGTCATAATCAAACAACCAGTCTTCTCCTGTCCCCTTGGCTGGTTCTGTGTAGCGTTGAACATCGACATGGTACCATTCTTCAACTAATTTTGTTGTTCTGTTGAAGACCCTTTTGAGAGGTATGCTGTAACCCAGAAAATAACCCTTGATAGTCTTCTCCTCGAACTTATTATCAACGTGCCTTTTAAGTAACGTGCAAAGAGCCCCGAATGGTTCCAGGTGCTCTAAGTTAGGCCTTCGTCGTTGAAGAAGCTCGAAACTTGTCTTGCCGTGGCGCTTGACAATGCCTACCCGATTTAATGTGAAACAGGCGTTGGCAATTGCCTCACTCCAAAACGTAACAGGTAACACTGAGTCGGCTAACATTGTTCTTGCTGTCTCGATTAACGTACGATTTTTCCTTTCAGCAACCCCGTTCATTTGTGGAACATATGGGGCACTGAACTCCTGAACGATCCCTTTTTCTTTGCAGAAATTTTCAACATTCGCATTTTTAAATTCTGTACCGTTATCTGACCGCATTCTTCGAACCTTCAGATTGTATTGAGACTCAATAGTTGTAACCAGCAGTTGTATACACCCAAACGTTTCTGATTTTACTTACAAGAAAAACACCCAAGAGAATCTAGAATATTCATCAGTAACCACTAGACAGTATGAGTGCCCAGAGATACTTTTGACGCTTATTGGGCCAAAAAGATCCATATGAAGGAGTTCCAACGGAATATCAATCGAGTGGAAACTCTTAGACTTGTGGGACCTTTTTATTTGCTTTCCGGCTTTGCACTGCACACACGAATCAGGGAGACGAAAACTTCTCAGATTAACTCCCTCAACTAGTCTGTTGTGCACAAGCTTGTTCATGTTCCTGACATTTATGTGTCCCATCCGTCTATGCCATAAGACAGTATCACGTTCGGATGCCTTGGACACAAAACATGTCGCCGTTGGAGACGATGACCCTGCCTTAGCCATATCCAGAATGTAGAGATCACTCTGGCGTGCAGCTGACATTAAAACCTTGTCTTCAGGAAAGTTGAAATCCTTAGCCAAGATGTGGCAATCTCGGTCGTCAAACATAACTTTGAAACCTTTGTCGCAGATTTGACTTATCGACAACAGGTTGTTCTCCAACTCTTTGATGAAATTAACTTTCTCAAACGAAATTCGCCCATTAGACACAATTCCTTGGGCCGTGATATAACCTCCTTGATTTCCTGCAAAGGAAACTGCACCTCCTTTTATTTGTCTGACACTTGAAAGGAGATTCATGTTTCCAGTCATGTGCCTGGAAGCTCCTGAGTCTATGATCCACATGTTGAATCTTGGATCATATAGAGCAACCTGCACACAAAAACAAAAGGTTTAAATATCATTGGAAACCCAAGCCCTTACGGTCTTGGGTTTTCCATTTTCATCACGAATGTACAATTCAATCCATTTACCCTCATTAACACTGTTTTCTGGTTTGACATTGTTGTCAACAGTGTTAGTTTTCTTTGGTTTCCAAAAGTCAGTCTTCTTCTCAACATGTTTGAGATAGCTGGTTGAAGACTGAGTTTCACTTGTCGAAGTGGAAACATTTGGATCTGAGGGGTTTGGGGATTGGTGTGGTGAGGTTGGCTGAGGTTTCCGAGGAGAAACCGACCTCGGTGTGTGAAACCGTTCTTGACCTTGAACGTCAATGGTCGGTCGCCTCCTAGGAGGTGACTTGGCATACCTCGGATCCGGAGTCGATATGTACTGCTTAGGATCCGTGTACTTATAGCAAAATCTTGCTATATGCCCTACCTCTCCACACGAAAAACAGTAGTTTCTCCCCCTTTGACTTGGTGGAGAGAAATAACTCTGTTTTTGTCGGTTATCATAGTACCCCCTGGATTTGACATTTTGGGGTGTAGTTTGTCTAGGAGGGTGTTTTGGGAAATTATGTTTTTCATTAACGTTACCCTCCTTTACAAACTGGGTACTATGTTCCACATAGACTTTCTCAGATTTAGGATTAAACTTTTTCTTCTGAGAATTTCTTGTTGTTGTTGCCTTTGACTTAGATGGTGGTGGGCCCGATTTAGTTGTGGAACCTAAGTCTGTGGCAACAACATTTTGTTTGGACTCAGGAGCCGGGTCAATGACTTCTTTACCCTTAGACTTAGAAATTTGGTTTGTGTCCTCGGGTATATAATCATTTGATTCATCATCCGGCACAGCTCCTGGTGTGCTTGCAAATTGATTCAGGATCGGGGGTGGGACATTGTTATATCCCACGCCTTTTTCCTTTTTGCCTCGGAACTCGGGAATGATGTGTTCTAATAAATAAGATGAATTTGAGTAACTTTTTAATTTGAAATTCAATGATTCAAAATCAGCTTTCAAGTTTTCCAATTCTTTTTTCAAAACATTATTCTTATTTATGTGAAAATTGATAGAATCTTGTTGATTCATAACACATATTTCAAGTTCCTTGTTCTGACGCTTAAGGCTATCAATCTTTTCTTTAAAAACAGACTCTTTCTGCTTCCAAGCCTTATTCTGTGCAAGCGCGTCAGTCAGTTCCATTAAAGATCTTGAGGCTGCTTGTTTGTAAGCCTCGAGATCTTCAATTCTCTCTTTTAGAGATTGAATTTCTTGTTCATACAATTCACATTTTAAACATTTAACATTTTCTGGTTTGGGAGTTGATGGGTTAGAACTTACCTTGGCATTTGATGTCTCTGCCATGAATGCAAAGCAAAGATTCCCAGCTTTTTCCAGAAACGATGCAGAAGTTGCTTTAGACTCTACTTCGTTGACTTCTTCAACTTTAGCAGCCTCTGCGGGAATTGTCGAACATGGAGATATTTGAGGAACATTTGACTCTTTATCGTGATCCTCCTTAATCTCCAAAGATACCACTTCAACCTCAGGTTCTTCTTCATGGACTTCAGCAGCTGGTTCATCGACAATATATTCTTCATTGGTCGAGGAAACAACAGACTCGGTTTCAGAGTTTCCATCTACTATTGTGACATCAGCCATGTTGATGCTGAAGTTCCATGTCTCGCCTTCATCCCCTTGAACTGCAAGAGCAGTTTCATTGTTGATGTTGACGTTGTTTGCTGCGGTTTGATTTTGAGGGACCAGTTGTCTCTCAAGGTTGACAGTTTCAGCAGCTGCAGCAGGAGTGGATGATGATGAAGTGGTTCGGAAGGGATATTGGTGACCTTCCCTTCTTGGCTTCGAACACTCCTTGGCAAAGTGACCAAGTTCGCCACAGTTGTAGCATTTTACTTTGTTTTTATCAAAGCCGAACTTGGATTTGTTGTTTATTGAGAGGGCCTGACCTGTTTTCTTCGTCCACTTTCTGGCCCTTCGGAACGCACTGCCAAGAGCCCACATAATGTCTATGCGTTCCATATCATCTTCGTCAAGCTGTTCATAGTCATCGCTGTCCAGATGACTATTTCCTAGCTTACCCGCCACCATTAAACTGTAGGACTCAATTATCGTGCCTAGAGTTGCCATGTGTTCTTTGGCAACCTCCACTGTTACTGTTCCCAAGCCTTCAGTATTCAACGTTGCTTTCTCCGTTGACTTGGGTCCGGAGTTAGTACTTGAGTTTCCAGAAGTTGATAGTGGGACGGAAGATCTCGTTTCAGTCCCCTTTGATTGATTTGACGTTGAGGAGACAAAAGCGGTCTTCATCGGAGCATGATCAGTTGAATCTGACATAGGAGGTTTTGACATGTAGAGTGATTTGTCAGAAGTTGATCTCGGTTTTCTGGAGGAGGCTCTTAGTTCAGCCTCTTCTTGTCTGATTTCTTTAATAAAATCAGACAGGAGAATCGTCTCCAGCTGATGACTTCTTCTCATTACTGTCAGGAAGGTGTTCCAGCTGGTTGGAAGTCCTTGAGCAAGACATCTAACCTTTTCAGTCCCAGTTGTTTTGACATTATAGGACTTGAGTTCTGACATTAGATGATAGAATCTCGACAGTAACGATTCAATGTCTTCTCCCGATTCTGGACTAAACAAATCAAATTCACGCTTGAGCTCCCGTGCGTGAATTTCTCTAAGTGAGTCAGATCCTTCACATCGTTCAACCAGTGCGTTCCAAAGAGTTGACGCTGTTGTAAACTGGTTAAACTGATGGAAGAGATCACTAGAGAGTGCTTGTGATAGTAAGGAGAAGGCTTTCTTCTCAGCATCGAAGGCTATCTTTGTTCTTCAGACAGCCTAAAGTAACTCAAAGTCTCACCATCATCATTTGTCGGATGCACCCAAGTTGTCTGGACAGCTTCCCAAAGTCCAGGATTTACACCTGTTATATGAATTTGAAATCTTGTCTTCCAGGTTGTAAAATCGTTTAAAGTCATTAGCTTTGGTGGCTTGTTATAGCTTCCGATTCAGAATCACTTTCGAGAATCGATTGAATCCTCTTGTTGGTACTCGAACTTGTAGCCATCTTTGTTTCTTTGCTTTAACGTTGAACTGTTGATCGAATGAGTTTGATTCGATCGGATGAGTGACCTATTCGATCGAATGTGTTCTGGTTCGATCGAATGTCTCTCTGAAATACTGATCTGTTCTTCTGAAAGTTATTCGATCGAAAGTGAATCTGGTTCGATCGAATGGGTTGAGAGGTTCGATCGAAAGAGTTTCTGGTTCAATCGAACGGGTTCTGACAGTCGAATAAGACAAAGATCGAATCGGCGGATCGAATAAAAGACTTATTCGATCGAATGGTGACTAATTCGATCGAATGAACAAATCTGGTTCGATCGAATGAACTAGGAGTAATTCTCGGCGGGAAAAACTGATTCGGTCAAAGTTCAAACTTGTTCGATCGAATAGGAAGGCTATTCGATCGAATGAGTTCCAAAAATAGACACGTTCGATCGGAAAATCTGGAAATTCCAAAATTAGAAGATTTTGACGGATTTTCGAATTTTGAATCAAAAACACGAATTTTGAAAGATCAAGAGGCAAATTAAGATCGAAATATGACTTTTAACACAAAAACAACTTAAGACCAACCAAAAAACGGATCAAAACCACCAAAAATACGAAGAACACGAAGAACGCGAAGAACGTTCTTGACGAAACTCGAACTTTTATCACACAATTCTAAGATCAAAACACCAAAATATGACAATTTTAACAGTTTTTGACAAGAACACGACGAACACCAAGATCAAAAACACCAAAAATTCGGAATTTTCCGGCAAAAATTACGATTTTCGCGAGAAAAACACGAATTTCACCACGAATCTAACGTGAATCAAGAACCAAAGGCTCTGATACCACTTTGTCGGACCGGTGCGGGACACGGTTTCCCAACGATTCACGGGGCAACGTGTTAGAGTGCGGAATCCTCTAACACGGCGATTCGGTGGTGATCAACAACGCACGGTTACGATTCCTAAGACGGTTTGACACCTAGGGACGGAGGAAAAGACCGACACGACGAAGATTGGCAGAGAGGATTTTCGGCAGTAGCAGGTTCGTGACTGTGTGTAATGTGTGCTCTCTCTCGTGAAATTTCCTAAGTTTCGTTTATATATCGTATACTGATTCGATCGAATGAGTATCTCATTCGATCGAATGAGTCCTGGTTCGATCGAATCAGTCACTGATTCGATCGAATCAGTTTCTTTTGACATTTTCAGTCCGTTAACTTGGTTTCACGATCGTTATTTTCATATCGAACCATCCTGATAGAACTGGGGACATACACATGACATTTCATGTCCTAACAGGTCCAGCAGATCGTCTCGTCACCACCGTAGTTTCCATAGGAAACTGCTGAGATTGATTCATGTTAACCAAAAAGATGAAAACATAAAAGTTCTAGCAAAAGCACGGATGACGCCAATAAAGAAGCACAAATCTAAATCCGATTAGGTTAGATCGATGATTCCATCGGGTATAGATTATGAAATAGAAAATAGGTTAATAGAGGTTCAGTTCTAACAGCTCCAACGATGATGACCTGCAAAATAGAATCACCGTGAGCTCGTCAAAGGAACGACAAGAGTGGGGATCTTCACGTAAACACCCTCCGAGGTAAGAATAAGTACAATTCTTAGATAGAGAAAGTATTTATGTAATTGATGTAATATGTGGCGCATGAATCCACACCTCATGATGATGAGTTTAGTATTTATAGTCCATGGTTAAGGGGAATATGATTGGTGCAACTGTCCTCTTCTAGAAGATATTCTTTCTAACTAACTGGACACGTTCTAGTGTTTGATAAGAAGTGACAGCTAGCCATGTGCATGGATATAACAAACTATCCAGTTGTCCTTGTCTGATTGGCCACCTTGTGGCTCTTCACGAAAGATGGAATGTCCCTTTGAGATAATATTTGAATTGATCTTCTAGAAGGAAGTTGGTTGTAACTTTTTTGCTGACTTCATCCTTTCTTTGTTCCGTATTTGGGAGGCTTCCGCACATGCGGGCAGTCCTTTGCCTCTTAAGACAATTGTTTAACTCGTGCTCCATTGATGTTTTGTCTTCTAAATATTCTGCGGGTGAAACGGATGATCCACGGATGCCATATGAGGGAATCCTGAACGATCCGTGGGTCTTGTGAATGACCCGCGGATGTCCTTTAAAGAATCCCTATATGATCCACGGGTGTTACTTGGTTGGTATCCAAAGCTTTTTTCTATCTTACCTTAATACAAACCCCTCCATTTTTTTGTTGATCATTGTAAATTAACGTTTGTAAACTTTTTTCTATCTTACCTTAATACAAACCCCTCCATTTTTTCGTTGATCATTGTAAATTAACGTTCGTATAAAAAACAATTATGTTTTGTTTTGGTTTAGGTATGACATGACTTATATGAAGTATTTGGATCCATAGACTTAGACATCATTAAGGTTCGTCTTCTCCATCTGTATATGCCTTTACCGCAACATAATAAACTATATATCTGTATATGCATGCAATTTAAACCTGTTTGAATTCATGTCAAGTGTGGTACGAGGGTCGGCCGACCCTTGTGAAATGTTTACTTTTAATAGCATATGCGTTAAAATCCCGACCGATCCTTGTAAATTTTGACACCGACCCCTTTAGATTTATTGTTGGTAAAAACATAGAGTATTCGAGATGATAAAGAGAAGTGAAATGAAGTGTCATATCTATTCGATTGACAGCGACAACAATGTGCTAAGAACTCTCAAAGTGAAGACATAAGATGTAGAAGACGACTAGACCTGGTGTCTATTTAGAAGGTATTGGGCCATTTTCAAATGTAAACCACGACCCACTATTCTAATTCTTTTATTCATTTATTTTGTCAAATTTCCAAATAACAATACAACAAAATGAAAATGCATATACATTCATTTTATAGTTCACGGAGTGACTGAAATAAACCTAAATTAATATTTAATAATTTAAAAAAATTCATTCATTTCTTTATAATGTATTCAATAAATAATACTCACTCCGTCCCATTATAAGTGTCCTAGTTTGATTTTTCAAGTCTTTCTTGTTTAACTTTGTCAAACAATATATTTTTTTGTGTTATATAATACTTGATGTAAAATATATAAAAGGATTGAGTTTTAAATATATTTTACATTGATATAATTTTCATCAAGTATTATATGACACGAACAAAAATATTTACGGTCAATGTTGCAAAAGAAATGTTTGAACTAAGGTTAATCTTAACTAATTCAGATCTCAGATCTGTGAATACTATTAGCCTAAGTATGGATCTAGCTCATAGTTATGTTTAATTGAATGTTATATATATCTATATTATGTGTATGTATGTATGTATTATAATATTAGAGTGAAGCTTTAGAGAGAGATTTGGCAGAGAGTTTGATACGTTAATCTCAAAAAACTTTCATTAATGAGTGAACCGTGTTCACTATAAATAGACGATGGAGTTAGTTCGTTAACATCCCCTAACGTACTAACATCCAATTCGTTACATACATTAAATAGACAATAGCTTAACGAATCACCCCCTGATTCGTTAAACATCCTTAACGAATTAGGAGGGGTAATAACTTATGTCTTAGTTTGCTAAACATCCTTAGCGAACTAGACATTAAATTTAACGAACTAACTTAATACTTTAATAATTTATTACATAAATAAAACGACAATTACATTAATGATAAATACAAAGACTCGAGACGCAAAACCGTGTACTAACAGACACCCCTCGTCTTGAGCTCTATCTTTAAATTACTTGAAAACGCTTGTACTGCCAGTTTCTGCAACTATGAATTCCATTCTCATAACATACACGCACAACGCGTTGGAACTGCATACATAGCCAGGTTATAGTCTTCATTGCGTTCAATCAGAATCTTGTTCTTGTGCAGCAGGTCATTGTCGGTTTCTGTTAAATTAACCAACCACATCGGATCGATAATCTTGATCAGCTCAGTCTTCAAACCTGTACCAAGGACAATAACGATCTCGCCGGTACGATTGTCATAGTACCAGTGATTGAAAGATAACCATATGTGTTGGTTCATCATTTTCACTGGCACACGCTTCATTGTTTTCGGCGGTTTAACCTTAAGAACCAACTTCTTCCAACCTGTCATTGGGTCAATCTCATTGAGACGCTTTCAGATGGGAATCTATGGTTTAAAGAATTTGAAACTGTGGTCCACCTCAAACAGCAGATGTTGATGAAACCAACTTGCATGTTTATCCCCACCTCGATTAATAAGAAATGAATCTGGATATAATGAGGAGACGTTTAAATCTTACACAATTAACGAAAAAGGGAATTTTGATTATGGAACCTGCCCGTCTATCTGTAAAAAATGATGGACAGTTTTTTATGTATCAAATCATAGGTTGAGCGTTTCCGCGGCCGAATCCACTTTGAATTTGATAAATGCATAAATGGACGATACGCCAAAGTACGTACGTCCCATCTTGGTAATGAGAGAAGGTCAGAAATCCATTCGTAGTACTGGACGCCCTTCTCCCATTTAACAATATATAGTTTCAATTCAAAATCATAAAGCCAAGAAATGATATCACCTTGAACTTTCGACACGACCTTGAAAGTAGTCTTTTGATTGGCTTTGGCACTTGCGATGGCTTCTAGCGATTCTTTATCAACGTACCTGTGAGTATTGATAATCTTACCAACCCTGTTGTCTTGATGAGCAAACCAGCTATGAATCTCAGCCAAGGATGGATCAGCCCTAGGATCAACACTTGTCTCAATAACATTCTTTCCCTTGGACGTCTTCTCAAGATGGTCTTCTGCTTCTTTAACCGTTTCTTCATTAAATACTGGAGAGCCTTGATCAACTTTTGTGTGTTGAAACAAGTCAGAATACTCCTCAGCAGTAACATCCTCCACCTCAACCTCCTCATTTTCATAAATAAAATCCGTACTCATCTCAACAGTAGG
>NW_027506827.1:0-24876 GCF_021521415.1 Bidens hawaiensis
TTCAATACTTTAAGGGCTTAGCCCATCATATAGTTTATAAGTTTGTAATGCAAATATAATAGAATCAGAACTTCTTACTTGAATTAGAATGACAGACTAGTAACACTCCAATAGTAAGACTTCAAAGCTTGAAGTTTTTATTAATTTGCTGGATATTATACAAGAGTACTGAAAGGAAAGAAGAGAGGTGCTAAAACTTAGCGTGTCTCTATCTAAAATCTAACTCCCCTTTTATAGGGAAAACACACGGAAAAGTACAAAACAAATAAATTAAAATTACAAAAGTTATAGAAAAGTAAAGATGCTCTATAAGAGCAGGGCCATTTAAATTGGCATCCAAAGTCTCCATTATGGTGCTATGTCGAGAATCTTATCATGATTTATAGGCTATCTCCTTTTGTCAGAGCTTTATCAGAGCACTCAGAGATTCCCATTATGAACAGGAATAAGCTTTATTAATTTTGGACCTTTTCTTTTTCTTTGTCGGATTTGCTTTGGGAAGATTCCCCTGGTTGGTCTATGAATTCTTCTTGGAGTTTTCTTAGATATTTCTCCAAGTCTGCATCTAGGCAAGTGATGTCTTCTATTTCTTGTGCCTCTCCTGCTAAACAAGAAAACTCATTATAATCTCCCTGACTATTAGACGAAATGGACATGGCCTTTGAGAATCGGTTGTAGAAAAATGTTTCTTTAATTCTCTTTTCATTTCTTCTATATAAGACTTGATAATTTCAGACTTTGAAACTTCTTGTTTTCCTTCTATTAACTTTTTCGAAATCTGTTCGAAACGACTGTTGATTTCCTTTTGTTGTCTTTTTACCATCTGGGTTTTATAATATTCTATTCTTGAGGTGATTATATCCACCGTATCCTGGCCTTCAATCTTGTTGGTAGACATATTTATCCTGGTCATTTTTGTCCAGAACTTGGTATAACAAGTTCTTTTAAGGCATGGGAAATTACCCTTAAGGTATACCCTGTGGTCGGCTTCCATTTCCAAATCCATGGAATTGAAAATTCTATAAAAAAGTACATTGAGCTATTCCCTCAAACCATAAATTATTATTTTTTGCTTCTATAAGATTGGGTGATACTTTTACCATTCCAAATATAACTTTTAAATGGTTCAGGAAGAAATCTGGACTGTTGGTCCATATAGAATGAACCATTTTTGGAACCAACAAGGTATACCTTGTTTGAAGATATTATCACTGACTTTTATAAACCATGAATGTTTTCTTTTTGGATTCTCATAAAACAAACATTTCTCGAATCCATGGATATAATCCCAATAGTTATATTTATAAGTTTGCCTGTCAGTTGTTTCGGGATATATGAATTCCCTTTCTTTTAGGGTACTTAAACCCCATTTTTGAGGAGGTATAATTGTTTTTATAAAAACTTTACTAAAATTATACATATTTCTTTCTCTCTCTCAGGATAAAAAGTGTCTTATTTCTGCAGTTTCTGTAAGTCGCAGAATATTTTCATAATATTGTCGTGTTTATAAGACGGCGCTTCATATGAAGCTGGTTCTATATATTTTTGCATAAGTATCCAAGGATCATCAAAAGATTCGATATCTTCTTGATTTAGAAGGATTATTTTCTTTTGTCTCTCGGTTATGAACCAGGAATCTTCTTCATCATTGTCTTGAGTAACATATGCATAAGTAGGAGCTTTTGAAGCTTCCTCTTCTTTCTGGGCCTGTATCATGGCCCTAATCTTTTCATATAACGGATCATCGGGTCAATTTGAATTTCTGTATCATTTGTGTTGTTATTAACAACATTTGAACTGGAGGCGGCATTTGAGCTAGAAGCAATGTTTGAGGCTATAAGCCTCCTGGTTCCCATTTGGGCTAGGGACTATTTCCTGCATGTTATTAATACTGAGTCCTCTACCTCTTCCTCTATTAGGAGAGCCTCTTCCTCTTCCTCGAGGAATCATTCCTGAAAACACAAAATTAAGCCGAAGAGATTATTTTCCTCCTTTTCTTTTAGGATTTTTATTCCTTTCTCTAGCATTATAAATTGTATTATAATAAAATCTGATCCTTCTTAGTCTATCATATGGATGAACGGTGAAATCAAGCTGTATATCATGGATTCTACGTATTTGATCTCTTAAATTAGATTATGAAGGTTTATATCCTGCTCTATATTATTAAATGAAATCTTTAAAGGACCTTTAATTTTTCTTCTCATTTATGTATTCCCTGAAAGAAAATCAGGAAGACTGTTGTCAGTTCCTTTTTATATAATATTTCAAAGTCAAAAGGGGCTAACTGTGACTGCCATCTGGCAAACGTTTGTTTAGAAACATCATGCTTAAAATCCTTTTTAAACATGAATCTAGCCGCTTGGCAGTCGGTTTTTATTATAAAATTTTTGTTATATAAATCATCCTGGAATTTTAGAACACACTTTAATATTGCTAAAATCTCTTTAGCTATGGTAGCATAATTCTTTTGGCCATCAGACCACTTTCCTGAATAGAATCGACAAGATATTCTTGTTTGGTTTGAGGAGAAATTTGTTTTAGTATTCCTCCAAAACCTATGTCTGAAGCATCTGTCTCTACAATTTTATCCCAATTTGGGTTAGCAATGGTTAAGCACGGAAGATTAGAGACCTTTGTTTTATCTTTATTACTGCTTTTGTATGATTTTCGTCCCAAAGGCTTAGGATTCTTTTTTAATCTATCATATAATATAGACGAATCTTTAGCTAATTCTTTATAATATGGGGCGATATAATTTAAACTCCCTAGAAATCTTTGCAATTGGGTTTTATCAATATTTTATCAGGGAATTTATTTGCAAATTCTATACTCCTACTAATAGGGACTATTTTCCCTTTTTCAATTATATGTCCCAAGAACCTAACATTTGTTTGAAATAGCACCATTTTTGACTAGAAATAACTAGTCCGTTTTTTATTATAATAGTTTTAAACAAATTTAAATGTTAAAATGAGTCTCAATATCTTTTGAAAATACTAATATATCATCTATGTAGACAATTATAAAGTTTAAAAATGGAATGAATATATCATTCATAATTTTTTGAAATTCTGAAGGGGCATTTTTAAGCCCAAAAGGCATAACGTTCCATTCATACTGGCCAAAAGGGACGTTAAAAGCTATCTTATATCTATCCATTGGTCAATCTGGATTTGCCAATACCCAGATTTTAAATCAAATTTTGAAAGATTAGCGAATCATATAACCTGTCTAACAAGTCTTTTTTGTTTGGGATTGGGTATCTAATCCACTTTAATACCTTATTTAGAGGTTTATAATTTATTACTAACCTTGGCACTCCCCTTTCTTGTTCAGAATGTTTATTTACATAAAAGGTTGTGCACGACCAAGGAGATTTTGAGGGATGTATTAATCCCTTTTGTTGAAGCGAAGATATTTCCTTTTTTACATAACTCTAAATATTCAGAGTTCATTTGACACGGTCTTGCCTTTGTCGGGACATTACTTTCATGGAAGTCTTCTTCATAAGGGAGAGAAACTATATGTTGTTTTCTATCACAGAAAGCATTTGGATGATCATTACATATGTCATTTGTAAATTGGTTTTTTAGGAGTTCAATTTTAATAATAGTTTCGGGTTTTTTAACCTTTCTTCAATTGTATGAACATTAATTTCTTCTTTGAGAAAATTAATCTGACTAGTTTTTGCCTGAATCATATTTCATTTATCATCTTTTCAATAGGTTGAGTTATAAATTCAAAGTAGAGATTCTTCCCATTATAGGTTGCTGTGAAACTTTTTTTGTTTACTTCCTTTAATGGGAATATTTTTGATAAGAACGGTGTTCCTAAGATAACTTCATTAGATATATTTTTTACTAATAAGAATGAAGTAGTAATACATTCTCCATTGTGGCAAATATTTGCTTTAGGAAGCTTGTATTTCATACCCATATCTTGGTGGTTAGTTGTCCTAAGAATATGCGTTGTTTTTTCAAAGTATTTTGTGGGGATAAGACCTTCTCTTAGACAATTTAGGTCTGCTCCTGAGTCAATAAGAGCTATAAAATCCTTTTGAAGTTATTCTCAATTAACAAAGTAATCTTCACCAGCCATTTTTGTGATATAATATTTTCTATGGTATGAATATGTTCATCTTCTAAATTCATAGGAGGGAATATTTCGGAATAAGTGGGAGATTTAGTAGTTGTTTCTCTTAATGTAGTATTATAAATACTAGTTTTTTCTAGATCTAGGATCCTTTTTTCAAAGTCATAACTTTGTTTTTTTAGATTTATTATTTCTCCTTTTAGTTTGGCTACTTCAGCTTTTAAATCTTCAGAAGTTGAAGAGTTATGCTTTCTATTATTCAATCTATCATGAATATGTTTCATTGTATAAAGACCTTCTGGTTCTTTTGGTATATCATCTTTCTTTTCTTCTTCTTGATAAATTATATCAAGAATTTTTACCTTTTCTTCAGGGTCTTTTATTCTTTTAAGAATATCTTCTAAAGTTTTACTATTTATAACATTAATATCACTCCCATTAACATCATTATCTTGAAATTGGGATATGATTTTATAAATTTCATCATCTGATTTTCCATTTTCGCAACAATTTTCACAATCTTCGGGATCCGAATTTGGTTCAGAATCATAGTCTGTAGATTCTTCTGTATCAAGAATCCTATATAGTTCTTCTTTGATTTCTTCTTCTATATTTAAATTATTAATTTTACTCTTCATATTTTTTCTTTGGTAACACCCGTTTGCTGTATGACCCTTCTTTTTGCATATATAACACGTTGGGGTCCATCTTTCTTTTCTATTTGCTTTTCTTCTATAACCTTTTTCTCTTCTTTTAGCAAAATATTTTTCTTTAGAAGCTTGTTTATAATTTTTATAAGGACTTCGTTCTTTATCCTTTTTTTACATTCCATTCCAAATTGTTCACAGAATTGACCTAATTGTCTTTTTTCTATTAAATTTTGTTTTTTGATTTGGTGATTTAATTTTAATTCATTACATAAGGCTAGACCTTCTTGCACACAAACCCCAATGAGTCTTCCATAAGTATAACTTTCATAGGGAATTTGGACATTATCTCCTCGAAGACTTTTTCTTACCCTTTCGGCAAATAAAGGTGGAAGACCATCAATAAATTTTGACTTCCAATGAGAACTATTATTCTCTGGGAGTTCATAGACTCTGCTTAAAAATACATCTTTATACCACCTAAACGATGTTAAGGTAGTACACCTAAGACCATTTAACAATGTTCTTATGGTTTCAGAATTGTCCGACCACCTTCCCGTAAAATGTTCTATGATGGTAAGTATTAAGGTGTAAACTGCATCAGAAACATTTTGGCCATTTTCTGATTTAACATGATTAAAAATTTGAGGCTGATTTTCTGGTTTGATATAATTATCCCACCATCCTCTTAGTTGGCCTGTAAATCCTGCAATTATCATTTTGCATACATTGACATCAGTATTCTGATTATTTTTTGCTATCGTAGCGTACATCATCATACGATGCGTCATCATGTATATTTGTCTATCTGTATAACCATCTAGATTCCATTCGTATATGGACTTTCCATTATAGGAATTGGAAATCTCATATTCTTATTATTCATGAAGAACATCTTGTGGAGTGGGTCTAGGATAGTAAAACATTCTTTGTCTTGGCTTATCAGCAAATTTTGTATTGTACGATTCTGGTCTTTTTCTTCCATTTAATCTATTTATAGAATCTATTGTATAAGCCTCGAAAGTTTCATCACTCATGTTTTCTTCTTCCAAAGTATTTAATTCTAACTTGGAAAATCTTTCTTTTAAGACTTCCATCAATTGATTTATGGGTTTTACTTTATAATCTTCTATTTCTGGGGGAGGTTGAACTGTAGGTTGGATTTTTATAAGGTTATTATTATCTTTGGTTTTACTTGTTTCTCCTTCTTCTTTATTATTTGAAATATTTTTTTCTATCTTATTATTTGTTTCTTGAAGGATTTCTGACAAATTGTTCAGACATAAATTTAAATAATTATTTTGCTTTATTAATTGGTTGACATGAAGTACAGTTGCCTGAAGAGAATCATTGGCTATTGCCTTTTTAAAAGCAGAGAAATATATTTCTTCATTTTCTCTTTTCATTTCAAAATCTTCTCGGGGAGGAAATATTGACTTGATAATAGTTCTTGTAGTTAATTTATAATTTTTTTCTATTATAGAGACATATTTTTGGGAATATTTGTTTATGAACCATACTGGAAATTCTATAATTTTTTGTAGGATTTGAAGATCTCTATAAAATTCTTCTCCTAGTCTTATTCTCTCATCTCTTGGAAATGATTCCATGAACCATTTTATAAAAGGTTTTCATTTTTCTTGCTTATATTTTTCGCATATCTGCTTTCTAATAGCAGATCCTGGACTAAAATCCAATTTTTTGTAATCCATTAAAGATTGAAACTCATTTGAGAGACGGTATCTTCCTCCCTAACTTGTTGGTGATAGACACCTGAGACTAGATTATCATTATTTATATTTAAATTTTCTGCCCTATTAGGTCTTATTTGAGAAGTAGAGGCCCTAGAAGATTCAGGAAACTCTACCTTATAGTCTAGAGGTGAAATGTACGACTTAGCTGAAGATGATCTATTAAGTCTTTGTGATATTGATTTAAAATCATTATCCTCAAATTCTATTTCTATATTTCCTTCAGGTGTTTCTATAAGCTTGTTTAACTTATGTTTTATTTGTGGTTGCTTTTTTATTGCTTTCTATATTTCTTCCCATTTAACTGGTCTTCTAATAGAAATATTTGATTTTCCATAATTTGTTTCTATTAATATTGTTTCATCATTTTGTTTATTAATTCTTTTGCATCTAGCATTCATGGTGGTTAATAACCTATAATATATTCTATAACAAATGCAAATTATTTCAGAACCCTGAGCATAATTGTATCCATGGGTTTTTACATATAAAGTTAAAGCGTCATCTATATTTTGATCAGATAAAGACAAATGTAAGTCTGGATAAACATCAAAATATACTGGACCATGTGCTAGACTGGTTTCTATAATACCCATTAATGATTGCTTCCAGTTTAGATTACAAGCATCTCGTAATACCGCTATAAAACTTTCCGGTAATCCTTGTAAAGTTAAAGGCTTAAAAGCAATTTGGACTAAACCAACATGAATAAAATTATAATCTTTTTTGTATCTAACTAAATCAGAAAGATTTAAAAGTTTTATTATCATTTCTTCATTACTGACTGACACAGCTTCCTCAGTTGTTTTAACAACTTGTTTCCAATTTAAAAAATTATCAAAACTTCCAATTTGGTATATAACCCTTGGGTTGATATGAGGAATTGTCCATTTATTTAATAAATCAAGATTTTTTGGAATATCATATTCTTCGCTTGTACTGTTTTTAACAGTATTTTTCTTTTTAAATAGGTTAATCATTTTAGATATAAAAGTATTGAACCATAACACAAATACCCCCCTTTAATTTCATGGTTCTGATACCATTATATATATATATATATATATATAAACTGTGAGCTAAACATCTAACCTAATCTCCATCATAACCATACACCCTAAAAGGGAACATAAGCAAAGACTATTGCGTTTTCTCTGAACGTGTTAACCGGAATCATAGGTACACTAATATTCATATTAACATGTGATTTTTTTTATCTTTTTATCATATAATTAATCAACATGTGGTATCAACGTCATAGTCAGGTTAATTAATTAATTTTATTTTGGTTTCCCTAAAGAATTGGAATTAAATAAGAAAAACAAGTTCTTTTTTATGAAGATCCTCCTATATTTTTTAGATTTTGGTTAGATCTAATTCGCAAAACAAGTTCAACCCTTTTCTTAGATCTAATTCGCAGAAAAAGTTTCTAATTTTGATGGATCTTGTTTTTTCATCAATGAAAAATAGTTTAAATAAACTGATATAATTTACGAAAGTTTCGATATTTATGTTTTATCATTTCGTTTCATTCTGGGATAGCGGAACAATAAGTAATGCTTTAATTTAAAACAAAAGGGTACATATTATATATTTTATTGGATTGAATAATGTGTTTTAAAACTTTTGATTGCTTAAAACTCTTGAATATATAAGATAAAGTACAATCACATACATGTGTTCTACCCAAACTGTATCAGTAGCTTTCTTATAACCGTAATATAATAAATACCATAGTGTCTTGCTTAGTATAATAGCTAAGTTGTGATTTTAGTGCTTTTTCTTTTTTAACCAAGTCTTTAACCACACGGTTCAAACGGTACCTGTGCAAAAATATTTATTTGTAGGATTTCAAACAATTTGTGTCCTTAGGACGCAAGACGAAATTCAAAACCTATATATGGTTAATAGCAACCTTAGACTAATTTGCTGGAATCTGATCCCCTCAAGATTTTCCTTGTATTTTATCCACAGATTTTTTGGTCATACAGTTATAAAGGATATTGTATGATTTGATGTAAACAACTAGAATGATCCAATGGATTCTTTGTTGATGAAAACCTGCATCCCCGCCCTCCTCCTCCTTCAATTCTTTCTGTTTTCGGTATTCGAGGCACGCAATATAGATCCTATTATTCCTGTTAAGGCTGGTGGAGGGGATTACACAAAACCAGAGATTGAGACAAACTTTAGAGGATCATGGGTGGTCGATAATCGGAATGTTGGTGTTGGTGCCATGCAACTCCAATTGATGCCTAACGATCAGGTGATCTGGTTTGATGCAACGACACTTGGGCCCTCGGCTTTGAAATTGCCTGCTAAGGGAAACTGTCCGATTAATATAGACGTAAAAAACCAGCCAGATTGTTTCGCTCATGCTGTCGCTTACGACTGGAAAACAAGAAAAGTTAAACCCATTGTGGTATGCTTCTAGACCTATATTTAATCTGCACTACTTAAGGAAGATAAAGCATCAAAACCCCAACCCAATATTAAACAATCCTTTCTTTTGGACCATTACATATTCCAAATGTGAACGTCTGATTATGTTTATGTATATATATATGACAGTTGTCGGGTGAACCATGGTGCTCATCAGGAAACTTGTGGCCTAATGGTAACATGGTGGCTACTGGAGGTACCTTTAGTGGTGTCAGAACTATTAGAATGCTGCCTAAAGATAATCTGAATGCCAACTTCATTGACCGAAAAAATGCTCTCGCTGACAACAGATGGTGTGTTATAATTAAGCCATTGCATTGCATACGTAATGCATTGTATTATCGTATGAATTGATATTGAACCCTTCACAGGTATGCAACTAATCAAGTTTTGCCAGATGGAAGCGCGATAGTGGTGGGAGGACGGGAGGCCTGGACCATTGAGATCGTGCCACCATCACTAGACTTCAAACCCAAGAGATTCGACTTGCCTTTCCTCAAACAAACGTGCACCCCGCCAAAGGGAATATACCGTTTCATCGAGAACAATCTCTACCCGTTCGTCTTCCTACTTCCAGACGGAAATGTATTCATTTTCGCCAACGACCGCGCCATCAACTTAAACCCCTTAAACGGACAGGTCCTAAAACAATTTCCAGTATTGCCCGGGGGGTCTCGCAACTACCCTGCTTCCGGAGTCTCAGCCCTTCTTCCGCTCAAACTCTCGGATGACAATTCACATCCGCTTAACGTTGAGGTTGCCATTTGCGGAGGTAACAAGCCGGATTCATTTGAAGCTGTTGATGCAAAGCCTATGGAACAAAAGAATTACGTGCCCGGGTTAAAAGACTGTCATAGAATCCATCCTATGAATCCGGGTGCAAATTGGGAGAATGAACAAGAAATGCCGCACCCGAGGGTCATGGGTGATCTTCTACACCTTCCAACCGGAGATCTTATCATGCTTAACGGCGCGAAAAGGGGCACTGCTGCTTGGGAGAATGCCATAGATCCCAACTTCACACCACTAATATATTCTCCATTTAAGCCTATGGGTCAAAGGTTTAAAGAAATGGTTCCAACAACAATTGCTAGAATGTACCATTCCAGCTCAGCATTGTTACCAGACACAAAGATATTGGTCGCTGGGAGCAACCCACACCAGTTCTACACTCACAATGTCAAATTCCCGACCGAGTTGCGAGTCGAGAAATTCTCACCTCCTTACTTGGATCCGGCACTTAATAAAGATAGACCTGAAATCAATATTGGTCGTACGGATAAGGTGTTAAAGTATGGAGCCATGTTTAAGGTATCAGTCACATTCAAAAATAAAATGCAATTAAACCTTGGTGAGGCTAAACTAACCTTGCTTTATCCACCATTCACAACTCATGGTTTCTCCCAAAATCAAAGGCTGATTGTTCCTCCAATTAAGGGGATTGCGAATAACGTAATCTCCGCTCTCGCACCATCATCAGGAAAGATTGCGCCTCCTGGGTACTATTTATTGTTTGTGAATCGCCTTGGTGTTCCTGGACAGGGTATTTGGGTCCATATTGACTAGGAAATGATGTTGTGTTGTTGTAACAATAGAAATTTTCTTGAGCTTTTGGTATATATCATGTTTAGAAACTTGGTTTAGAGTGATGAATCTTCAAGGGACATAGTAGGCTTTCATGACCTTGTAAAAACGAAACATGCAACTTCTTTTGGTCGTAATACTAGTTGTGAAATAGTCAGTAAAGTTTACTTAAATAATTACATTAATAAAAATTCTGTTTGTTGTTATAATACTTTGACGCAAAGCCGAAATAGAAATAAGAGCAATGATAAAAAAATATTACACCAAAATTTCCAAAATGTAATTTTGACCGACCACTTTAGAAACTACCTCAATTATTTGAAAAATTCTTAAAATGGCAACTTCTAAACCGTCTTTTTGTCCCTTTATCGTCTGGCATCCACACTTCAGAACTTCTTATCAACACGAGAATTGTTAAGTTCTCATTTTCTTTTACTGTTATATTTTTCATGCTTTTGCTCATAAAAATAGAATCAAGGTCGAATGTTAAATAACATACATAAGTGCATATAATATATATCATGGAATGTTGTTACCAATTTGATTACATGAATTACTTGCATTGCTTTGTGTTTTTTTTAGTGAAATTGGTCGTTTGTTTACTCTAAAGTTAAACGAGTTGTGCTTTTTATCTTAAACATACACTATTTTGTTTTCTTTTTTTTTAATTTAACATATACTATTTTGGTTTAGAATGCAAAGAAATATAGTTTTGTCATTATGATATTAAACTACCCGTACACCAGACATGTATAAACTAGTTTAATCAAGGGCTTATAACAATAGTGGCATGAATGTAATTATTGTGAATTATTTAAGATAGAATTTTAATAAGAAAGGGCATTTTAGGAACAAACAAAACGACCTATTAATCCGCCATATTTTTTGTCTATCCCTTCCCTCTCTTAAATCTCTTATTATGTTTCTTTTTTTACCTCCTATTCCTTAATCCACTTTTCTTTTCTAACACATGCAAATTTGCTAGGTAAAAGTGACGTAATGGTTAAAAAACAAAATTTTAAAACTTGAAATAAAATACCAATTTTACATTTACGTAACTCATTGATCAACATTAACGTGGAATACGTATGTAACATAAAAATCGACGCTAATACAACCGAAATGTCACCAACCATTAAAATGATGTTAAGTAAACAAACACTATTACATATATGTACCAATGGTGTTACGTATGTGTATAGTATCATCGCCGGCGATGTTACGTATGCGTACAATACTAGTGCCAACGGTGTTACGTATGTGTACAGCAGCGGTGGTACATATGTGTACCAACGGTGTTACATATGTGTAAAGCGGTTGTACGTATGTATACAGTGGTGGTACGTATATGTATCAACGGTGTTACGTATGCGTACCAGCGGTGTTACGTATGTGTACCAAAAGGTGTTTGTGTTGTTCATTGTGTTTGTCGTATCGGTATGTCTATTGTTCAAAACCCGATGGTATGATAATTTCTTGACCCATCATCATCATAGATTTTAAGTTTGGGAGTGGTTTTCGCTCAACCCTATAATAGGCCTTCTGCTTTCAACTCATAAATCTGCAAACGATCGATGACTATTGTTATGCTAATACTATGAGACAATTTAATGCTATACAACATCACAAGCTGCTTAAGGAAACAAAAAGGATAAAGAATACTAAATAAACTAACACCATAAAATTTTGTCCGAGTACTCCATATACTTGTTAACTGATTTTGATGTATAGATTCAAGCTTCCTATAAACGAATTCTGGGGATGTCTTGTTCACTTCCCTTTGGAATGATTGAATAAGGGCCGGCTGGGGCCGAAGTCATGTTTCATATGCACTAAAAGATAATTTAACTTCGTCAGGGCCTCGGCATTTGCGAGGCTATAAAGATGATCCGGAAGGTAAAGCGTCGACTCGTTGAAGCTACGCTCTGCTATCTCGTCAACAGACAATCCAGGTTGAGTCGGTACCTCCGCAAAAAACATATCCGCATTCCTAGGATCCTCTTTAAAACGCTGAATAAATTCTTTCATAGTAAAGATAAATTTCTTGTAGTTCCGCTTCTTGCTCTAAAAATGAGGAAAGACTTGTCGGAAATAGTTAGCTTGGTCCGACCAAGAAAGACAGGGGACTCTTTGGGCATTGCTTGGGTCGAGTGAAGTAAAGACTGGCTACCTAGAAGGAATCGGTACAGAAATGGGTGCTTTTTCTATGTTGTTTAACTTAGTTACTGGGGGGTTTCGGGGAAGACCTATGTGGGGCACCTTTTGGGTGTGGGATGCTCGTTTAACATCTGTATTAATCTCGTTCCTTATTTACATGGGTGCACTGTGTTTTCAAAAGCTTCCTATCGAACCGGCTCCTATTTCAATCCGTCTGGACCGATCGATATACCCATAATCAAGTCTTCAGTCAACTGGTGGAATACATCGCATCAACCTGGGAGCATTAGCCGATATGGTACATCAATACATGTTCCTATGCCCATTCCAATCTTGTCTAACTTTGCTAACTCCCCCTTCTCAACCCGTATCTTGTTCGTTCTGGAAACACGTCTTCTTATTCCATCTTTTCTCGAATCTCCTTTAACGGAAGCAATAGAAGCTCAAGAAGGAATACCAAAACCTAGTTCACTCACTGAGTCTCTTTGCATCCATGGCTGAATGGTTAAAGCGCCCAACCGGGCAAATTCGTAGGTTTGATTCCTGCTGGATGCACTTTTTACGTTCAGTTCAATCGCTGCTCACAGAATTGATACATATAGCTCGCCCTTATAGCTTATGGGGCACTTCACTCGCTCAACACTCGTTCAAAACATCCACTCTTTCTTCACTCGCTAGGGAAAGATAAAGGATAGATGACTGAAAATCCCGCTTAGAGATCGCAAAAATCTAGTCAGAGTAGGAGTTCCCATCCGTCGAGGCCTCGTTTTACCTGCCCTTGGGACTGGAACTGATTGGTTGCTTGTTGTGACAGCCAAGGTCTGAACATTGTCCCACTTCCCTCATCGGGTTCCTCTCTGTTCATCATGGGGTTGTTGGGATAAAGGTGGGTTTGAGACGCGCGGGTACTCTTGATGCGAAAGGATATGGATCTAGAAGCCGAGATCAAAGCGTTAGTTCAAGATAAGAGCCCTTACGAACCAAGGCTTCTAAAGTTGCCGGAGGGTCCATCATCAAGAATGGCCTAAGATGGTCAGAAGCATTCCTAACAATGCTAGCCACAGCGGAATACTCCGGCAAAACGGGTCGCCATTTCGCGGAATCGAACGCCCTAAGAGGAAGATTTCATTTGCTTTCTGTTTTGTGGAACGAAGTTGATCCATGGTCATCGGGATGTCTATGTTGAAAGAGAACCTAACCTGAAGAGTCATTGGTTTTCCAGGTCGAAAAATGAAGTAAACAACTCAGGTGGACAAGAGGCGAACCACTCAGCTGATGAGTCAGCTATACTTTTTTAAAATAGCCTAATGAGGAGACGATCGTAACCTCTGAGCTCAAAGATGGAAAGCAGATTCCTTTTTTCAGGTTTTGCATAGCTTCCCAAGCGCCCGGCGATTTTTGAATACGATTACACGAATCAAGTACAATATTAAGAAGATTTACTGAAAACCATTAAATCTTATTACCTGGATTAACAACCAAATTGGTTGTCCAACTTCGGCTTGTTTTCCGGCAAAGGTCAACTTCTAGATTCACTCCCATTCGAGCAAATTGAAGATGATTGATGGTTGTAGGAGACGGGTCAACTCAATCGTGGCAAGATGGGTAGTTTGTGATGGCAGATCGGGTTCTGCAGATTCGTCAGTCTACAACGGCTAGGCTCCTGCTATTTGAATTTCTCCGACGATTATGTATTCAAAAGGCTGATTGGCGAGTTGAAGATGAGACGACATATAACTTCAATCATAGTATTTGAATCAAAATTACTGATCGATATTTGGTGTCACTGAATTAAGTTTCATTTGTGGAAGAGAGAGATTGAAACACCTTGAAGGTTTAAATTACATGTATACCCTTAACAAATAAAAAAAAAAGAATGACAAAATTATATGATTGATTAAGAATGGTTTTCATAGTTTTTAAGTTAGGGAGTAGTTTCATTTGAACCCTCCTATATATATATATATATATATATATATATATATATATATATATATATAGGCTAACTATAAAATAAAAATCCACTTGAGTTGTGAAAACTCTATAAACCCATTCTGAACCACATGTTTTTAATTAATGTTTAAATCTTGTGGTCCACAATTAAAGTGAATAAAAAATGTAAATATAAATATAACTTTTTCTCTCTCCTGAAAACATATATAAATATTAGTAAAAAAATATTAAAAAATAGCAAAACATCTTTTTTATGTTTCTATGTTTTGTATTAAGGGGGTGTTTGGGATTCCTTATTTTACCTCAATATAACTTTTCATTAAGTTAATAAGTTACAAAAGTGTAACTTATGAAACTTTTCCTCTCACAATATAAGTAATCCCAAACACCTTATTGCTATTCAAAAAGTTAATAAGTTATAAGTTGGTGAAAATAAGCAATCCCAAACGCCCCCTAAATGTTATAACATATATTACATGTAACAAAAAAAATGATGTTACATAGGGTTTTTGCGGGTTTTCACAACTCAAATGGGTTTTCATTTTAAACATACCCTATATATATATATATATATATATATATATAGGGGATGGATCTTGCGAGAAGTGATATTACTGCGAGAAGTGAATCTCATCCATTGATTTTGTTTGATCAATGGTCATTACTCAAAATGACACTCTTGTAATTTATTTTCACCATTTTAAAGAGCTTTAATACCAAAATGGGTATGTTAGTAATTTTTATGTACCATCATTAAAAACTAATGTGTAACTCATAATTAATTAACTAGTTAATTAAATCTTCCCATTAAAGCCACAACTAAATCTCTCTTTTGAAAATCATTTAATATTTTTGGTGTACTATCATTTTGAAGGCTTACAAATACTTCATCTAATCTTATGGATGATGGATATTGTTATTTGCAGGTGTACAATGAAGAAACTGGTAAAAACCACTTGTATCTATATGAAGTGTAGGTACGTATGTACACACATACATACGTAGGTACTTATGTACCTACGTCCCCATGTGTGTACGCCCCTACGTACGCACAGACACACATACATACGTAGGTGCGTACCTACCTACGTCCCCATGTGCGGATATACCTACATGCCTATGTACGTACGTCTCTACGTGCCTAGGTACCTACGTGCGTAGGTACCTACGTGCCTATGTATGCACATGCCTTTGTAATTATGTAAATACATACATTCATAAAGTGTATGGTGTACTTATGAGTTTCATATAATTGGAATACACTATAATTTCGATAATTTTATAATAGTTATTAAAAATTCATGTAAGATATATGTGTCATCTAACAAACAAAATAAAGTAAATAAAGGTTAATATTCAAATAAAATTTAAGTTTCAATATTCTATTTTTTAACTTACTAATAGTAATTAATAGTTACCACAAAAAGAAAATTGTTTACTTAACTAACATACCCTTATAATTAATAATTAAATAAATAAGAAGAAAAATTATGATTGGTTCTGATCACTTCTCGCCCTAAAAATACTTCTGAAAAGAACCAAATCATATATATATATATATATATATATATATATATATATATATATATATATCAGAGATAGCAAACGTGTAATTGTGTGTGATTAATCGAATATACTAGTTACATGCTTACTTGTGCCAATATTCATTCATTCGTATATATTGGAGGGGTCCACATATTTCCTTGTATAAGGTGCTTATACTATTGATCAACGCTCGATTCGCTTGGCAACGGTCTAACTACTTGTTTATGGTTTGATTTATTTACCGAAATTTACTACGTTATGCTTATTGATCATACTAAATCATATTATTGCAAGACTGGTGATAATCTCACTCAACATTATGTTGACAAATTTTATTGTATTTTCTGCGCATATGCAGGTTATCATGTAAATTGAAGATTGAAGTTGGACACCTAGACAAGACCTTAGGATTTAATAAAGACAATCATTGTTTAAGTTTATTTGGAATATATTTATTTATTTGGATTATTCTGTCATAATTGGATATTGTGTGCACTTTCTGAATAAATTAATTAACTTAATAGATATTGTCATTTTTATATTATGATAGTACCTTAGAGCTGTGAACAATAGGCTCACGCCTCGACATTTCCGCCTTAGGTTGGGGTGTGAGACCTTTTCCACTCATAACACGACGGTCCTAAGTGCAAACGGGGGCACATGATCATACTTATCGAAATCACCTCTTAAAATTGAATCATTGCAAGTAAGCAAATAAACACACAATTCCATAATAAAAATTGCATTTTGAATAAAGAATAACTTAGTAAACGTTTGAATAGGATACGCATGCTACCCTCAAAATGTGAAATGTTTAAAATGGAGGTGTGAGAAACCCACCTCGAAATCGAAGATAAACATGAAATATAAACCGAAAGTGTGTTAAAGAAGCCGAAACGTTTAAACTTCATGAACTATAATTAAAACAAAAACAAAATCTAACTAACGGGATTATAAAAGTTGAATTAACTTGGTTAAAGGGATTTGCATTATTTTAATGTATTTTATTAGCATTTTATGGCATTTTAATAGTATAATTTTTAATTTAAGATTTAACTGAATTTTAACGATTTTATATTATTTAATTAAGAGTTTATTACTAAATGAGAAATATATTATTTACGAAGCACGAGTTTTATCGGAATTATATCTTGAAAATCATCAATTTAGCGTAATATAAAGTTAACGAAATATAATAATAAAGTTAACGAGAAGGAATTATAATATTAACGTTTATATTAATTAAATATTATTTCAACTAATAATTTAATAAGAGAATTATGATATTAAAGAAATACGGATTTTAACGGTATAGTTTTTTATCTCGCAACCAAATACATTAGCATTTTATAAATATTAACGAAAAGGAATTATATAGGTTAACGGAATGGAGTTGTAAAATAATATCATTGGGTTTAACGAAACTTTAACAGCTATGAAAGAGTTGGGTTTTTGGATAGAAAAGATAAAAATATAATTTATAATTGATTTTTGTTAATTTAAAATAATTTTATTTCATTTATAATGGTTTTTATTAATTTATTTTGATTTAATATAAAAAAGAATAAGGGTTTAAAATAAAAGAGAAAAAAATCGTCCTGACTCGAGTCTTTCTGTCTACACTATAGTGAACTAACCAACTGGACTTACATGCTAATTTAGTTTATAATAGGGACAGAAATTTATATAGTTATAATTAAGTTTATCATCTTCCCTATAACCCCTAATTTCTCAATTCACTGAATCTGCTTCATGTTCGATCAATTACCATTAGGTGTTTTGATTAATGGTAAAATGAAGCAAAACCATATATTACTTACCTGATATTGTTATGAATTGAGGATGAACCATGGTTGGCCGGAAAATAACTTTGACGGATCAAATACGGATTTTAGAGAGTTTATCAGTTGAAGAAGATCATTGGGGCGGTTTAGATACATGTTAGGGACCTATTTATATTATCAGTTGGAACGTATTACGTTTAATAATCATTATTGCATTTTTAATAAATTTCGGCCGGTTATACGGCGTTTAGGGAAACGATTTGCCGTGGTTGATGTTATAACGTGTTATTGATGATATTAACGTGTTTCCGTAATAGTCTAAGACGTTTACCAGCCGTTGCTTGAGTTAATTTATGCGTTAAATGGTGTTATGGGTGGTCGCCGGAGTTGTTAAGGTCATCGGATTCCAGCGTTGGCCGGAAAAACGTGGAAAGGAACGGGAGATGGCGGCTAGAAGTTTTTTTTTTTTAATAAAATACTATAATTTAAATTATAATTACACAAATGGCCCTTCTACTTTCATGTTTCTTTTTATCAGAAATTATAATACATTTATAATTTGAACCCTGAAGTTTAAAATATGTTTGAAAGGTAATAAATGTTAATATACTTGGATAATTTTGTAATTTACCCGAATAGTTTGCAACTCGAATAAGTTTAATAAAACTCTAAACCTCGGGGTTTTGAAAATCAATCAAATGAAAAAGAAAAAAAACGAACAATAACTTAAATCCTTTTGAATATTATATTAACGATTAATGTTAAACATGAATAAAATGAAATGACGAAACGGTTCGGTTTAATGAATACGAATGCGTATACAAATAAAATGACGAATGTCACATAAAATACACGAAACGAAACTTGAGATTAAATAACATTATAATATATATACATATATATATATGTATATATAAATATGTTTATAAACAAAACCAAAACTTAGAAATAGATCGGGTTTTTAGGTTTGAAAAGTAACAAATGTTACACTCCTCGCTTTCTTATTAACTTATGGTAAAGTTGTAGGTGGAAGATTTGTGAGTGTATCGATGTGTGTCTTGTGTGAGAGACGGTCGAGAGCTCCAAGGCTTGGGTTTGGGGCTGCTCCAAACCCTAAGAAAGAAAGAGAACAAAAGTGTTTTATGCGCTGTGTTTTTGGTGTATGATTATTTTAGGTCTAGCATTTCTATATATAAATGGCCTTAGGAAACATGGATTTGACCAAAGTATGGTCGTGATCTTAATAACATAATATTATGTGGTCATGTTAGAACATCCCCACTAATAAACTAATTCAAACTTGCATCTCATTGCCACATCATATTCTAAACTTTTCATCAAAAAACTCCACTTTTTCTCCTCCCATAAACCAATCTAAACCCCGTTAAAGTATAATAAACACTACAAACAAAAAACATCTAATGGAACATTGATAGTGCCACAAGAAACCACAAAAGTGCCACTAAAGAACTTTATTGGAATGAGTGACACACAAAGAAAGTGTCACTAGAAGTGCTACCACTAAAGCCTTTTAGTGGCACTTTTTACGTCTGCCGCTACAAACTTTTGGAGTTTCAGTGGCACTTTTTTTGTCTGCCACTACATACTTTTAGACTTTTAGTGGCACTTTTTCTCATTTGCCACTACATACTTTCTAGCCTTTTAGTGGCACATTTTTCATATGCCACTAGAAACTTTGGTGATTTTAATGGCACCTTTTCATTTGCTACTAAAAACTTTCCAGGCTTTTAGTGTCACATTTTTTTGTCAGCCACTAAAACTTATATATGGACTTTTGATGACACTTTTTTGTTTACCACTACAAACTTTTTGGACATCTGGTTAAACTTCTTTATCTGCCGCTAAACCTTTGGATTTTATAGTGGCATTTTTTCCTTTGACACTTAATTTTTTTTGCTTTTAATGGCACTTTTAAAGGCTACTATAAATGTTTAGCATATCATATATAGAAATCACACAACATTTAAAAGTTTGATCATATTCCAAATATATACCAAATGCCCAATAAGTCTCAAAGTTAAGTCTAAATATCAAACATGTAAAAAGAAAAACTAACAAATATCTGAACAAAAACTAAAAACTTCGTTGCGTTCATGAATCTCTTTCATATCTTCAATCTTCAAGCGAGGTACCTAATAAATAAAATTAAGACTTTTCAATATGCAAGCAATATGGACACTATTAGGGATGAGGTATTTTTTTCTCGATGACCAATATCATGCACATAAAAGATATAAATTAAAAAATGTTAATACATAAGACAATTTTTCATCGGAATATGTTATTGGTTGAATGAACATTCACGAACGGGGCATATGCTTATGTTCGTTCGTTTAACTAATGAACAAAAAATTTTGTTTATATTTGTTTGTTTATTAAACAAACGAACTTTCCGTCGAGCAGTTCGTTCGTTTATTAAATAAGGGTCTTAATACTGAATGGTTCATGAACTTAAATGAACTTACGTGGCTCGAGGAAATACGTTTCCCGCTCAAAAGATAGAGTAATATAGTATTGGGGCTGTAAGTTAGACTTTCAGCCATCACTCTACCTGCCAAGCAACAAAATTACATAACAAAATAAGTTAATTTTATCTAAAAATTTCATTGAATTATTTACTCTTTTTATGAACATTTGTTATATACCTGTTCTCATATAATCTGGAGGCGTGAAAGCTAAATTCGTGCTATAGCTTTTTCCATCTCGGCTATTTTTCGTTAGCCCAAAACACGAGAGCCTCGGATTGCATTCCTACACAATCCAATAATAAGAACACAAGACAACAAAACATAAGAACAACTTTAAAAAACTAATATTTCTAATATTTTTTTTACCTGATCAAACAAGACGGTCGTAATACAAAGCACATCCTTTTCTGCTCTTTTACTTGATCAAACAAGTCTATAAGCATTAAGGTCGTGATATAGAGCCCATCCTTTGCTGCTGTAGTAATCTAATGCTTGTGCTAATTGCAGAGCTACAAAGGAAGTCTTAACCGCATTGCCCATTTTAAACGCCATGGCACTCCCCTAAGTTACGTTATATATTATAAGTTTGTTACAAATTATAAATATTTGAAATGAATATTAACAAGTTATAAAAGACTGACAATGAGATGTTTGGATGAAGTTTCATGAAGCATGAACTTTGCCACTAGCAATCTTTGATTTCCTTCATAGCAACATCCCAACAAATTGGCCAATCTTGGGCTTCTAAGCTGTAGTTCAAATTCCTGCGCACATCACACAGTGATTTTTTTTTTGTGTTTTCTACAACCATAATATTAATATCCATAAAAACACAATTAACAATACATCACCTGAAAAAACAAAGGAACATCCCCTGTTACTGAAGTCACCAACTAGGGCTGCAAGCGATTCAGGTCAGGCAAGAACAGGTCATTGGGGGGGGGGGGGGGTTGTTCAGGTTGGAATGGGTCCAGGTCAGACAGGTTTAGGGTCAAAACAGTCTGGATTTCTTTTTTTTTTTTTTTCATAATGTTTCACCGAATCTAATATCTCTTGTAAAATCTTGAGATGTAATAATTTATTTCTCTTTTCAATGTAATTCTTTACCTGGATTATCAATCTTACCAACGCGTAGCAGCAGATCGAGTAGGGTGGTTCGGTAGATTATCAGATGATACAATTTCTATTACTACGGAAACCATAATGTTAACTGTAAAAAAAAAACAGTAAGCTTGCTGACACCATGGGAAACTTTATTTCAATAACATTCTACTCAATTGCATTTAAAGTGAGAAACTAACTGAAGCACAAACAAAAAACCTAATGCATAAGTATTGGAGAAATCATGTAAAGGTAATAAACTAATGTCAATTTTTTTGGTCACTAATGAACAACTGTATGTATTTAGTGTAAGCTCCAACTGATCAGAGTTTTAAATCTACATCTTATCAGTTGTTTTTTGTTGATGAAGTGTTGATCATCTATGAAAAAATGCAGGTTGTTTTGCCATCTTTGGATGATCAGTCTCGTTATAAAGCTGCTTCGACCCAAAGTGGAATAACTCTATCCCGTATTGGGAAATTATCCCCACCTGGCACTCCCGTTTTGCCACCTCTAGATCAAATCCATGATCACAACAACATAAATAGAGATGAGAAGGATTATACCTTCAATAATTCTTGGGCATTTGAGACTTCACGCATGCTATAAAGTGGATCCAAGGAGCGTCTACCGATATTGCATTTTTTATTCTAAGATTATTTGACAAAATTAATACACTAACAATGGCTGCTGATTAAAATCAATCAAAATTCAACTTATGTTAACTTATAGATTTCCTATGCAGCATGAGCTGTCAACATTTTGTGGAAGAAAAAATCAAGCATAACTCAATTAAATAATCACAATAATAAAAGATTTTTAACGGCTAACATATGGAAACCGGAAACATCAACTTAAGATAGCCAGAGCTTCAAACGAAACAACATAATAAGAATTGATTTTATTAAAGCTCGTTTAGTTATCGAGCACGTGCCTTGTATATTTTTAAGTTTTACATCTTTTGGACTCTCATGTATTGATTTCAAACTATGCATCCGAGCTCAACCCAAGCTTTGGCTCGTTTAAGGTACTACACGAGCTCGAGCCGAGCTTAGGCTCGTCTAAAGGTTTTCTAAACAATAATTTGCCTTTTAAAGACTTAATCTAATGACCAAACGATTTTGCCTTTTGCCCTAACGGAAGAAGTCCATCATTGCAGTGTTATCTAATTTTCTTACAATCTAATGACCTAATTCAACTGCTCATCACAAAATGTAAACAAACACTAATGGTTCCTCTTATAGCAATTCAGTATAACAATAGGCGCCCACAACTAGTTTCAATGTGAATTTATACTGGATATGAAATCAAGAATCAATAGAAATCTCATTCATAGTCACATTTGCTTAGCAATCAACCCTACAATTATGGCACTGTTGAAGCATAAACCAGATGCCTAACAAACAGAATCAGTTACAGTCAACACAACTTTTTGGAGCTAAACATATCACATCTAACAAGTGATTAACCTATATTGAAATTACTAGTTGCTTCAATGTAGGATAATCCAATAGAGGAAAATGAGCAGAAGCAAAAACAAAACGAAAGAGTGAAATCAATATACTCCACCGGAAGTCCTTCACCGACGGTCAAACGTGTGTTGTCTAGGTCTGAAACCAAAGTCCAACTACGAATGAAATGAAAGAGTCAAATCGACGAATGAAAGCCGATTGATTACCTTCCTTGACAAAGAAATCTAAGATTTAGCTGGAGTAAGAATGAAGTAGGATCGCCAGAGTGTGTTTCTATAGTGAACCTGCACCTCCTCTATGGTCTATGTTTACTCTGAGTTAGGGTTTTCAGATCTGCCGTCGATAGTTTCCGGTAGCATCATATATTCCAGTGTGGAGAGTAGGTTAAACCAGGTCTAAACTTGTTAATAATGTTATAATTAATTTATTATTAAATTCACTTGTTAATAATCTTATGATTTAATGGAAGTATGGAACCAGTAAATGCAACCCTCGCGCTACGGCAGAAACACAACAGAATTTGGTCAGTATTAAATTAGTTCGTATTGCAACGGTATGGTGTCAACACTAACAACATCAACCAATAGGAAAAACGAAAAAAAAAAAAAATTGTAACGAAAATAAATAGTGATCGTCCCTCACAAACAAAAGTTACAATTTAATATATATAATAATTTGAGGAACTCTTGCTATAATCGCGGTTAGCTTTTATATATATAGCTAAGTGTCACTAAAATTTACGCAAAATGCCACTAGTGGCACTAAAATAAGTGTCACTAAAATTTACGTAAAATGCCACTGAAATCATAAATTTTGTGGCACTAAACTAGTGGCACAAAAGCTAACTGTCATAAAAAAAACGTGCGACACTAGATCTTTAGTGGCATACAAAAAGTGTCACTAAAATCATAAATTAGTGGCACTAAAACTAAGTGCCATTAAAATAGTGTTAGCAAGAATGGCATACGTAAAATGCCATTAAAAACCTAAATTAGTGACACAAAAGCTGATTGTCATAAAAACGTGTGACATTAGATCTTTAGTGGCATACAAAAAGTGCCACAAAAATCATAGATTAGTGGCATTAAAACTAAATGCCTCTAAAAGTGTTGTAAGCAAGAATGGCATACGCAAAATGCCATTAAAAACCTAAATTAGTGACACAAAAGCTAATTGTCATTAAAAATGTGTGACACTAGATCTTTAGTGGTATACGCAAAGTGCCACTAAATCATAAATTAGTGGCACTAAACTAAAAGCCTCTAAAAGTGTGTTATAAGCAAAAATGGCATACAAAAAGTGCCATTAAAAAACCTAAATTAGTGGCACAAAAGCTGATTGTCATAAAAAACGTGTGACATTAGATCTTTAGTGGCATACAAAAAGTGCCACAAAAATCATAGATTAGTGGCACTAAAACTAAATGCCTCTAAAAGTGTGCTATAAGCAAAGATGGCATACACAAAGTGCCATTAAAACCCTAAATTAATGGCACAAAAGCTATAAGCCATTGAAAATGTACGCCACTAAATGGCCTTTTTTTGTAGTGAAATATATATATATGTATATATATATATATATATATGATTTGTGTGTAGTGGTTGTGGTGGGGCCACTACAAACCCACCTTCCTAACGTTTGAGAATGCAACCAAACCTAACACAAACGTTTGTCTCCAACCATAAACCAATCTAAACCCCATGCCATGTCACCAAAAACCAATAGATGGAAGGTAGGGGTATGGTTTGGTAATTATATTGTTTTTCGTTCTTTGATTTTAACATAGATAATGGGTTTACTTGTATTATATATGCTACACCCTCTTTGTGTGTGTGTGTGTATATATATATATAGGC